>NC_142765.1:17402047-17406123 GCF_054948205.1 Urtica dioica subsp. dioica
AAGTAGTTCATTTATTTAATTATTTTGTATTTTAATGTGAAAATGGTAGAAAATAACTATTTTTCGTAACTTTTTTTTATATTAGCTGTTGAACTTTCTAATTTTCATAAACTAGATTTCAATAACAATTAATATGATTTTAATAGTTGTTGACCAGATTTCAATCATTGTTGATCAAATTTCAATAATTGTTGATTAAATTTTTGAAACATGAGAGTATTTTTGTCTAAAAAACGGTTGCTAATCTTATATTTTGAAAATATGAGTGAAATATAAAAAGTGATGCGCATGTTATAGGTTAATTTTAAAATTTTGCTTATTTTTAACGGGGAAGAAAACATTTCGTAGACATCATGCGTATTATTTTCCAAAGAAGGAGAAGAAATATAAAAATATCTAATTAATATTTATCCGTAGAAAGAGCATCGCCATCATCGCTCCCATTTTATCATTATCACCTTCGCAATTCACATTCACTCTTCCAAGCTTTCCACACAAGAACCACCACACACACTCATAACTTCCTCACCAAAACCGCACATAAATACAATTGCTTCTTCTTCTTCTTCTTCTTCTTCTTTTTCTTCTTTCTAGAGAGAGAGAGAGAGAGAGAGAGAGAGAGAGAGAGAAATGGCTGTAACAAATTCATGGGGAATAGGCCAAGCCATGCTGGTCCGACCGTTTTGCTGCTCCGACTCGCTCTCTCCAAAGAAGTCAATCAACTTCAACAATCGTCTCGCTCTCTTTCCGGGCTTCAATTGCTCTTCCAAGCCCCGAATTCATTCTTCTTCGTCGTCTTCGTCTTGTTTGAGCGGCTCTAATCGCAGAAGCTCCAACAATTCGAGCCATTGCCGTTGCAGCCGAAACGAGTGCAGTACCGATGGTTCTACTTCCTCTTTATCGACTTCTTCTTCTTTGGATTGGAATTGGGACACGTGGACTCGCTATTTCTCTCAGATTGAACAAGCTGAGAGCTTTGCGTCTATTCTAAAGGTACTAATATATATGCACCCACTCGAAAAAAGATTCAGAACTCAGCCTCTGTTGTTTCGGTGGAGCGTGTTTAATGCCCACAGTTTTTCGATTGGAGTTGAATTGAATTGATACATGGATTGAATTCAGCTCAAGAAGAGCGTTAAAGTATGAGATGTTCAGGGAGTTGAATTTAGCATCTAAAAATAGGAGTTTCTTAGAGTCTGACCATGGAATGTAAAGAATGAATGAATCTATTCTTACGGTTTGACAGTTTCAACTCGAGGACGCTATCGAGAAAGAAGACTTTCAAGAAGCAGTGAAGCTGAAAATGGCTATAGAAGAAGCCACGTCGAAGGACACTGTTGCCGAGATCATGAATCAGTTGAAGGTTCGTCGTTAAGCTGATATTTGAACATTCCGAGTAGTAAATAAGTACATAAAAACTTTGTTCGATTGCCCGAAATCATTTAACTGGGATTGTAATTTTCGTCTCAGATCGCAATTGAACAAGAGCAATACCACGACGCTTCAAAGTTGTGCAAACACACAGGAAGCGGACTGGTAAGTCCTTATTTTGGAATTCTAATGAATTGGTTTTAAGAAGAAAAATAAATTCAAGCTAGTGTTTGTCTCGCTGATACTACCCAGGATAATTAAGAAACACAGACAGCAATTTCATAGATAAACTCGGTTCACTGCCAATACTTTTCTATTACGCTACTCTGCCACTAAGGAAACCAAAATAATCAATTGACAACTCTTCTCGTGACCCTAATGATTTATTTAATACTAAAATATATTAATTAAACGATTTCTAATTTATCCTTCCGAGGTTTAACAACACTATCTAACAACAGGTGGGCTGGTGGGTCGGCTACTCGAAGGACTCCAAAGACCCTTTTGGTCGGTTTATTCAAATCACTCCGAGCATGGGCCGATTCGTTGGTAAAAGTTATAGTCCAAAGTGAGTCATTATTTTCTTCGTCGTGTTTATTATATCAACAGCTTGCTGGGAAGTGTTTTGATTCGGTTTGCTTTGGTATTGTTTATGCAGACAGTTGGTCACTGCCTCTCCTGGAACTCCGCTTTTTGAAATTTTTGTGGTGAAAAATCCCGACGAAACGTATGTTATGCAGGTATGTGAGCATCGTTCAGATTGGTGATTTTATATTTTGTGTACTGTTAAACTTTATAATAATAGTTATAATAGTGATAGTAAAAAGATTGGTATATTCAGGGCAATTCTTTCTTATAGAAACATACTTTTGTTTTGAGGTTTGTCCAAAGAGTGAAGAAAAGCTACGACCTTTTAAGTATGTGATAAGCATAGGCAAACTTGTTGAAATTCACTGATATAGATCTATATTAGAAATATTTGCTGAAATTTATAAGAAGCAGTTTCAAGTCAATCATCTAGATTGTAGAAGTCCCAAGATCGACGGTAAAAAAAACATAAAAGAAAAAATCTCTGACCAAAACTCATTTCTATTGACAGGTTGTTTACTTGGAACGACCCAAAAAAAAGCTGAAGAACAACAAAAAATCACCGTATAAACCAGAAGAAACCGAACCAGCTTCTGAACTTGAGGATACCGAAGACGAGTCGGAAAAGAACGATGATAAGGGAACAATCATCGAAGAGGAAACTGAGGAGGGCATAAAGAGCGTGATAAACTTCCTCAAGGAAAAACTCCCGGGACTTAAAGTCAAAGTCACGAACGTGAACATCTCCGAGGAAGGAGTGATAGATGACGCCGATGCCCTGAAGCAGTTGATGCAAGAGAACGACGATTCCGACGAGAGCACCGAGGACGAAGACAGCGATTTTGACGAGGTCGAACCGGAAAACGAGGTCGCTTTGGGGGAAGAATCGGCTATGAAGCTTTTTCTTGGTGGAGTCGTACATAACAACGAAGAAACGCCGCCCTCCAAGGATGACTATATTCGTCACCCGGCTGAAATCAAAGATATGAGCAAGGACTCATTTGCATTGTATATTCCTGGAATAAGCGACGACAATCAAGAGGCGAGAAATATCAAAATATCTAACGTCGAAGTGTCGGAATTGGCCGCGCAAGCTGCTTCTGAGTTCATGCCCCCCTACATGGTCAAGGAGTTTTGGAGACCCGACAAGGTTTCTTCAAAGGTGAGCGCTTTAAAATATGATGGGTCCAAATAGCCCTTGAGTTGTTGTCAGAGTTGCATTTTCATCCTTTAAATAGTGTTTTAGGAAAGATACCCTTAAAACATCGACTTTGTAGCCTTTTTACAAACAACTGAACAAATATTTAAAAGCTTAAAGATGAAGAACTTGTTTTTCTCATCCTAGAGACGAAGTCAGTTATATTTATTTAGTAATATTAGGGCCAGGTTATAACCCCAAGGGGTTGGTCTAGTGGTAAGGGCGATTCTTGGGATCTTGCACATCCCCGGTTGGATTCCCCCTGGACGCAACAATTGGGGCCACTGGGGTAGTCTCCCGGTCGATAATGCCAGGGCCTCGTGGATATTAGTCGGGTCTCACCCGGACACCACGGTTATCAAAAAAAAAAAAAAAAAAAAAATTAGGGCCAGGTTATGATTAAACCAGTTTCTTCTATAAGGCGAGCAAGTCATATATATTTTTTTAATTGATAGATTCCATTAAAATGTAATATCTTGTTATGAAAAAACTAAAACTGCTTAAATAATAATAATAATAATAGTTTCAGGGTATTTTGTTTCTTAAATTAGTTTGTGGACCAAGATACACCTGTGAAATAGTTCAGTGACCATTTAAGCTAAAAAGCCTACATACTTACAGTGTGTTTTGATAAATTATCTGACTTTGCAGGTTTCAAGAAATGTACGCGATATACTCAAACTTGCAGTGAGTCAAGCACACAAAAAGAATGGACTATCAGAGTACACCAATTTTAATCGGATCACCACTTCTAATGGTGATCTAGATCCGTTCGAAGGTGAGTCACACCATTCTCTGTTCTTCAGCCCGTCGTTTTTTCTTAGCCCATCGATAACTTATGTTTCCTTATGTCCTTCGTGGAACTCCCGCCGACTGAAAAACAGGTCTCTATGTTGGTGCTTTTGGCCCATATGGCACT
>NC_142765.1:17406623-17431623 GCF_054948205.1 Urtica dioica subsp. dioica
CAAATGGCTGGACAAGACTCATTCGAGTTCATAGGGTATATATTTATAATTAATGCATTTTGTATTTTTATTATCCTAAATTATTTGCATGCATTTGTTAAGTCTAGTTTATTTGATTTATTTCCAGTTGTGAGAAAGAAATGAGGAAGAACAATTACGAATCATCATCAGATGAAGAATCTGATGATGAGAGGGCACATATTGTTCAATCACTAGTTCATGAACATGGTCAGAGTTGTACTGGCCACGTAGACCTCCCAGTTAAAAGACTCGTTGAAGGCTTCAAGAACTTCATCCACACTCAATATAGGTAATTATATGTATATGTATTCAATACAACTCAAATTATTTTCTTATAAAAAACCTTTAAAGCGTTTTTTTTTTACGTGTTCATTATTATTATTTTTTTTTTTTTTTTTTTTGTGAATTACAGGAAGAACCCAGAAAAGTTTGATTACCTTTCTCAAACCCAAAAACCTAAGGTACTATATACCTCTACAATAACTGTTTCGTTGATTATTAATTTGGAGACATATAAATAGGAATATTGTAGTTAATTATTTAAAAATGATGTGAATATATTGTGCTTCAGTTTCTGGTGTTTTCGTGCTCGGATTCGAGAGTGAGTCCTTCGCACATTCTTGATTTTCAACTTGGAGAAGCTTTCATGGCTCAGAACATTGCAGCCCTGATTCCTTCTTTCAACAAGGTACATAATTTATATGTGTGTGTGCGCGCGCAAATATCTGGGATTTGCCAACAATAATAGTCAAAATTTAGAGTCAAGATTTTCAACAATTAATAATATTTTGACTTAATTTCTCAATCCTTATATCAATTAACCGATGACTTGTGTTTTACCTAAATTTGCAGCTGAGACACTCGGACGTTGGAACAATAATTGAATATGCTGTGCATGAACTCAAGGTTGGTCATTTATTAGTTTTTTAAGTTGTATATCCTATTATTTCTCATTGAATAGTAATAACAAAAAGAGAATTACAGGTGGAGAATATTCTGGTGATTGGACATAGTAAGTGTGGAGGCATAACTAGGCTTATGACTGAAGATAAATCTGTTCCCTTGTAAGTATTTTATCCTTTACATAAAATATTAAGCTTCTGTATTAATCAGCTACTAGTTATTTTATTAAAAAAAGACATTGACTTGGGAACTATATTTTGCAGTGACTTCATAGACGATTGGGTCAACATTGCATTACCCGCCAAAATCAAGGTCCAAGCTGAACATGGCGATTTATCACCTCAGCAACAAATTGAGCAATGTGTTCAGGTTATTCCCATAATTAATTTTAACATATTTTAAATTAATGTTTTATTCCTTGCTTTATTGATATAAATTTAATAAATTCGTTGAAAATTAATTAGTCTCATAAAGTAGTGGTACCGTACAATAAAATGAAAAGAGAAATTCATCCGAATTTTCGGATATTTTTAAAGTATTATTAAAATCTCATAAATATTCATATGAATAATGATGTGCAGGAATCTGTGAATCTGTCACTAGAAAATTTACAAACATACCCTTACGTTGAAAAGGCAATTGAAGAGGGAAAACTTGCACTGAGAGGTGGTTTCTATGACTTCGTCGTTGGATCACTAAAGCTTTGGGAATTGAAGAACTCGACCCTATCATCTCCAATTCTCATATAATTAAATTGTGCATTTCTTCAAAAGTATAATTTATTTGAGTTTTTAGCTTCATTTATCTGTGTGTGCTTCTCTTTCCAATAACCCTAGACGAGTTATACATCTTACGAAATAACTTCTTAAATTAAATAGCTTGCTCTACTTGTGTGTAATATATTTCTGTAATCTCATTGCTTATTTTTGTAATGTAAACTACTTGTCGTTTGTGTTATATGGAGTTTATGAAATATGAGTAAAGCGTAATACATGTTTGTTCTTCAAGCCTAATATCTGCTCCACTTATTTTATTTGTTTATGCGGTTCGTTCGATTACGTGACATTAAAAGGAATGAAAACTAAATCGAGAACCTATTCTAAAAAAATTGCTAATACAAGTTAAATTAAAACATGCCTTTAAACAATTGCAGATGAAAAATAAAATATATCTTTTTGCCATACAAATTTTATGACAACAAATTTAAGACATCACAAAAAAAAATATGTATGTAATGACATCCAAAAATTTCAAATATAAGAGTAAACATCAATGAAAAGTCAATAAAAAAATCCATTAGAAAAATAATCAATTTAAACGTTTGACATTGTTAAATAACCAACTTTTGGTAAATCTTAAGTAAATAACCATTTTCAGACTTAAATTTTAAGTAAATAGTCACTTTCATATATCAAACGTCGGCTATTTATTTAAGATTTACATTTGAAAGTGACTATTTAGCAATGTCAAACGTTTAAGTGAATTATTTTCCTAATTTTTATACATATTTTTTTTCCAAGGCATCAAAAATAAGAGCAAAAGAAGCATAGTCTTTGACCACCATTTCTAATAATAGTAATAAAAAAATGTGTATTTTATTATTCTTAATAAATTATTTTATTTTTACTTATTGGTATCTTTATTTTGTGTTGCATCAACTCGTTCATTTTTTGTGCATGTATCAAACAAATAAATTGGAACGTCAACATGAATTTAAAGTGATTTTAATTCTGATCCAGGCGTCATCTTGTACGATGAGATGTTTAAATTTCTCTCTTTTTAGGGCCATAAAAAATTATATATATATATATATATATATATATATATATATATATATATTGTAAAAGTCAACTGACACACCACGTATTCTTCTTTACAAATACGTCAGCATAATAATCAACCTTAAATATTTGAGCATATCTATGTACGGAGCAATTTTCACTTACCAAAGGCCCTAATAAAATTTTAAGAATTGGTTGGGCCCTACCATTGTACTAAAATATTTGAGGCCTCTTTTTTTTTAAAATCAGTGAGGCCTTAGGTAATGACCTGTATTGCCTAAGAGTTGGGCCGGCCATGTCCACACCACATAAACATCATGATTCAGAGCCATTTTGGCCAACAAATGCGTCGGCATATTGCACAAAAGCGGTGCAAGAGAGAAAGAACAACTCTCTAAATGATTATAGTAAAATAAATCTCATCGATTATATTACCGATATCTGGCATCGAAAGAGATCATCCTATAAGCATAGCAATAACCCTAAAACCCACCCATATCGCCCGAGCTTCAGTCGCCACCACGATGAGAGGCCTCGCCACCTTAGAAACCGGGTTGATAGCGCGGCCATTAAAAATTCGAGTCATTACGAAGATTCCAACAGTGCCATAAAAGGATCCTCAGCCTCTCCAAATCCTTTGTTCCATCGTCGTTGGCATAATCGCTAAAGAAGTTAATCCAATCTATCGCTCCAAACAATCTCTTGAAAGGGTTCAGCCCCGTAGCCTTCCAGAATAACTTGGACTCTCTGCAACTCAACAGCGCATGAACACTCGACTCCGATTCATAACCACATCGCTCACACATCATGTCCCTCGTAATGTGGCAGTGCACAAGATATGCTTGAACTGGAATCCAATTATTACACAATTTTCAGATAATATTTTAACCTTAAGAGGGATTCTCTCTTTCCACACAACATTCCACCACTTATCCGTCAATTTCTTATTCGAATATCCTTCATGCATACGATCGCTACTCACTACATGATAGTCGGATTTTACCGAAAACTCAGTATTAGTTGTAAGATTCCAAATCCTTACATCCAGTGGGTCAAGACCTGAGCAAAGAATCTTAAGAATATTTCTTTGTGTCTTCGGTCCTAAACAAGGCTTTCAAAAACTCCACACCCATTCTCCATTCGCTAGCTTAAGATCCGCAACTTTTAACCCCTCCGGGAGGAACGAGGGGTTTATGATATTAGAATTATGCTCACTAGGGATCCAACGATCTTTTACAATATCGATACTCTCGAAATTTCCTACTCTCCATCTAGACTTTTTCTCTATGATAACCACCCCAAAGAATCGCTTGCCAAATCGAAGAGCTCGACCCCGATGTCATTGCACTCATGAAATTTGTAGCGGGAAAGTAAAAAGCTTGGAGAATCCGGTTCGCAAGTAACTGGGGCTGCCGAATCATATTCCAACCTTGTGTTGCAAGTAAGGCTTGGTTAAACACAGCAACATCCTGAAACCCATTCCCCTCTCCGATTTGAGCTTGCAAAGTTTAGGCCAAGCTCTCCAATGTACCTTTGTGCTGCCCCAACAGAACTCAGCCAAGAGTTTCTATATTTGTTTTATAAGGCACATTGGAAGCTTGAAAACAGCCATAACGTAGGTATTGCTTGTAGTACCCCTTTTATAAGGATCTCTCTTCCCGCCATAGAGAACACTTTTCCATTCCAACTTTTTACCTTGCTCCACACCTTCTGCTGGACAAACTCAAAAGTATCCTTCTTCTTACATCCCACAACTGCAGCAATTGCAAGATAGCTCTTATGGCACCTTGTCTTAGTAACACCAAGCATAACAGCCATAGCCTCATCTCCAATATCTTCCACATCCCGGCCAAAGCATATCTCTAATTTATCATAGTTCACGACTTGGTCCGAAACCCTCTCATACTCCTTCAGAGTTGTGCCTACCTCCATCCCCTCGTCGATGTTAGCTTTGAAAGAAACAAAGCTATCATTGACGAAGAGTAGGTGTGAGACTCGAGAACCAAAAGAACCAAAACTCATGCCCCAAATCCTTCAGCCTCCTCGCACTTCTGAAGAATCCCCGAGAGACCTTCGGCTGCAAATACAAAATGAAACGGAGAAAGAGGATCTCTTTGTCTCAATCCTCTTTATGGCACGACGGACCCTTTGAGACTACTGTTAATGCTGAATGTGAACTTGACGAGGTTACACACTTCATAATCTTCGAAACCCATTGATCCGCATAACCCAACCTCAACATCATGCTCTCAATGAACTTTCATTCAACTCTGTCATAGGCCTTCGAGAGGTCGAGTTTTAGAGTCATCGTCTCCCCGTTACCAAAGCGGCCTCTTCTGGTCATGTGAATGATCTCGAACCCCAAAATAAGATTGTCATGGATATTTCTTCTACCGACAAAATGCACTTTGGAATTCAGAGATCGAGAATTCCAAATTATCTTTGATACGCTCGGTGATACAACGAGAAATAACCTTATACACCACGTTGGTGAGGCTTATCAGCCTAAAATCTTTCACGTCCAGCGGTGCTTTGTGTTGGAATGGATCTAAGGGTAAGAAAAGATTTAACGCTTCGAGCAAGCGACGGAAAATAAAAATTTTCTTTTAAACAAGTAAAACGATTTAACTAACCTAGACAAAGAGCAAGCACATATTATTATTAAAACTATCTAAAAGCGATTACACGTTTACTAACCTTTATGAAGCTTGATCGTTGACAAGCTTGTGGAGGTTGAATCGCTCGTCTCCCCACGCAGCTCGTCTTTCTTCGTTCTTTGGGAACTCGAGTAACCACGAAAGTTTCTATCACATAAATTACTCGAGGTAAGAAGGAATAAGTTGTGTGAGCACTTTTAAACACGACGACTCAAGAAAAAGTCTTAGAGTCGAAGAGCTAAAACACTAGGTCAAATGTGGACCTAGGTGCCAAAAACAAAAATGAGCAATGGAGAAAGAGAGAGGAGGAGTTCGACAATTCTAGAGAGAGAGAGAGCCGATTGTTGAGGTGAGGATTCAATGAGAATGAGGTGCTCTATTTATAGGAGAAGGGTTGGTCTTAAAAAAAAAAGAGTTTCCTCTTTTTTTTCAAGCATTCATGAGCAAGCCTAGTTGCCCAAAACCCATAGTGCACGTCCAAACCCATGGCTTTAATGCCTTTGGATTTGTTTCCTCATTTGTCTGATTTCTCCCTTGCTTTTCTCTTGGCCGTGTGACTCATTCCTCCTCGAGGAATATTTGTTTCCTCTTTTTCTTTTGGAAAATATCTTTATACTTCAAGACACAAAATAATCTCTTTCACACCATGGTATGCACAAAATTTTACTCTAGAAAAAGCTTCTAGATATTTCTTTAATTGTTCAAGACAATATAAGAATATCTCGTGTGGAATTTTCACATAAAATTCCATAAACCGAAAATTAATTCTCAAGGCATATAAGTGTATATGGCCGAGTGAATTACTTTCTTATTCATCATATGAACTTGTCAAAAACTTATTTATTGACAAATATACCATGTTATGTCCCGTTGGACAAAAATAGCCTTTAGACAATTTTCGTAAAACTTGTCTAGTTCAACATTTGAACTTATTTTTGACTTAGCTTCTAGTTTAACTAATCCTACTCGAAATGACTTGTGACAGTGACTTCATGGATCCAAATGAACAAAGCTTGAGCTAACATACTGGGACTCAAAAGTTCACAAACCTTTTCCAAGTTTAGCTTAATGTCAACTGACTCCACTAAAGAGTTGACACTGAGAATCTCTCGGTTCAAATGAATTTATTTTCTACTAAAAAATTCAACTTAATTGTGATGAGTGGATCCACTGAATATTATCTATGTTTACCATTCATGAATATCATCAGCTAGTTGAGATTTACAAAATTACCATTTTACCCTTATAGTTATTATTTCCTCAACTCCTTTGTCGCTTGTGAATAAGTTAGAAACAATGTATTGACGATGAGCTAACAAGTCACATTGATTCATCCAAAAGAGTCGTGACTCAATTTGGACACTTGTCAGTTCATTTATTCACATTCCAAGGAACAAAGCATGAGGTGATATACATTGCATTTCAGCAATCTTGTACATGAATTCAATATCTATGAGATCTTCACAAAGTTACTCATGACATCTTCATAACTTAGTACTTCACCAATAGGTCCTGTTCAGAATCACATAGTGAATCGGAACTATGACTTTCTCAAATGAGAATACGTAAGCTATGAGATGACATGTCTCATTTCAGGATTGAGGTAAGCATGATGCAATTCATACGTAGTGACTTCGAGACATAAGAGGTTAAATGGTTTGTTCTTATTCTGTCTCTAGAAGTGCACTGGTCAATTCAGTACCTTCAGAAGATACCTAGAAGAACTATAGAGTCTCCAACTCTCTATGCCCCATAACATGACATCATAGATTCTTCAAACAATCGTACTGAGATCAATAGTCATTTGATCCTTAGATTGCGAATATATTGTTTTAAGCAAACCGTGAAGAGTTTGTTCAAGCAAATCTACATTTGTCTCTTCATATGTTGTTAGGTTTGTTTAAGGACTAAAGACTATAGATTATCATAAAGCTTCAAACAGACAAGGAAGAATGAATGAACGATTCAACTTTTATTAATGATTCAGCAGTTACAAGCAAGAGTCTTCGTGAGACTTTATTACATCAAATGTACATAAGTAAAGACTACAACTCTTCTTGTGGGCACCATTGACAACACTTTGACCTTGGGAATGAGCACGATTGTTGCGATATTTCTTGCGCACGCAAGCGTACGTGTGTCGCCCAAGTGATAGTGTTACGTAAGTAACGGATATCGATCCCACGGAGACTAGTTACTCTAGCGATTTTCTAAACTTGATGCTAATTAATTCCAAGTAAAATTGAGAAGATGGTTGTAACAAAAGAAATAATAAAACTAAAGCAGAAAGTTAAATACGAGTTTTGCAAGAAGAGAAGGTAGGGGTCGCGATTTCACCGGAACTAACTAGGTTGGGGGTTTTGGGTTTGAACAACAAAATCTACTCCTATGGATGCTAATCTCACTCTATCAAAATTATTCACTAGCCTCTCTCGAGTGTTCTAGCAAACCCATGCAATTGACGGATTATTATCCTCTCGGCATCTAATCCTATTAAAACAATCACACGCAATGAAACAAGAGTTCAACCGATTACACAAATTGCCTAGAGTTTAAAACCTAGGATCAACTATGAAGACATGAACAAAAGCACGATTATTTACTCTCTCTCGAGTAGCTAAACAATCCTAGATAACAGTTCTAATGGTGATCAAGCATAAGAACGCATAATGAACGATTCATATCAAGCAATCCATAATAATGAAGCAAACAATAATTATCTAACCCTAATGAACCCCCTAACCCTTATCAATCCCGGCTACATCGCAACCCCATAAGAAACTTAGCCTCTAATGGAATTCATATTCAACGCTAAACACAAAAGAATAATTAAAAGCACTAAAATAAATATTGAAACCAAAACAGAATTCATATTAAATAAAATTGATGTTCAACAATAATTTAAAGCAATAAAATAAATAAAAGGAAGGGAAGAAAGAAGAACGAATGAATTCGGAGAAGGAGAACTCGTCGGGTTGTCAATTCCGTTGAAGAACGCCGTTTCCTCTTTCAAAAGCTCTCAAGAACAACCAAACAATAAAAATAGAAACTAAAACAAAAGGGAAGCTTGTGTTTTCAGAGCTTAGAGTTACATATATAGGTCAAGGGGAGATTTTCGGAGCATATTGGGCCTTTGGAATGGGTTGATTCGCTCAAAAACATCAAAAACGGAAAGTAAGTCCGTCAAAACCCGAAGAAGGGCGCGGCGCGCGGTCCTCCTTGCTCGGCGCGCGGCTCCAAATTTCAGCTATGCGCGGAGCGCGCGTAAGACTCTGTGATTTTCATGTTTACGTTTCCCAGTATGCGCGGCGCGCGGTCTTCGAATTTTGCCATCGCGCGGCGCGCGGGTGTGGGTGCGCGGCGCGCGAGTTCGCCAATTTTTTGCTTGCGCTTTTTGACTCTATTTCGACCGTTTTATCTCCAAATCCCGTCCTTTTTCCACGAAATTGATTGTAGACGCTCTATTGCTCATCTAAACCTGAAATTACTCAAAAACCTACTAAAAACCATTAAATTACTTGAGAACTCGTCGGTTTTTGGTTCGGGAAATAGGAGTTTTACGCGTGATTAACGCACCTATCAAATCCCCCCAAACTTAAACCGTTGCTTGTCCTCAAGCAACACAAAAGACTAAACAGTAAAATAAACACACCAAAGAAGTTACACTAAAAACGAATGGTGATTACAAAGTTAGCAACAATATCAAGTGTTAGTCACATGCCTCAACCTACAAAAATTTCCGAATCCAAGTTAATCATCATATGAAACCAAAAATAATTAGATTGACTAAATGGCCTTTTGCAACACATTCTCGATCAAAATCCTCCGTGTGTGAAATATGTCCCGAAAGAAAGAGAGGTCAACTCAATATGTTCGTTCACATCTTCTAATGTAGAATGCTCAAATAATAATGAGATGAATGAAATTCGAACACCATAATGCTTTTCGCCGCTCACTCTCCACTAATGCAAGACACTTACCAAGGAAATCAATAGGGCTTTGTCGGCTTGTAATGTTAGGCTAGGGTCAACGGTAGGATATGGTCAAAATGTGGCTAAAAACGTCAACCTAGCGACTCAATCTCACCAACTCATAAACTTTCTCATGATGTTACTTACTCACCCATTCCCACGTTCATGGCATAAAATTTCACCTTTCGAGAACGTTTTCTTTCCTAAGCCTTTATTTCCCAATGTTTCCCCCCAAACTTTGACTATGCAACGTTTAGTCTCTAAAACCAATGTCACAGAACACCACGCCAAAAACTAATACAAATAAATAAATCAATCGCATAAATTAAACACTCTTTTTTTTTGTAGCTTTTTTTTTTTTTTTTCTTTTTCTCTTTTTTTTTCTTTTTCTTTTTTTTTCTTTTTTTTTTTTATACAAAACGATAAACATAAAAACGAACAATCACCGGCGTGGTGTCTAATGAACCATAAAACACGTAGAGACTAGTCAAAAACATGTCACAAGATCGAAAGAATTCACTCAAGAGTCGCTAAGTTTACGGGGTTCTTTGTGGGATTTGAAACATTATTGGCTCGGCTTTTTCTGACTAAGTATCGAGAGAGGATTCATCGTTCGGCTTTTTCTGAAAGGGTGCTCAAGGGGATGTTACGGGTTGGCTTTTTGGCTTAGAGTGGCTAACAAAATGAAGGCCTATGTCATCTTTCCTAGGTTCGTGTCAGGTCATTTCGCCTCGAAGAGGGCTAGAGCGGTTCTTAGTGTTCGTGAGCTAAAAGACATTTAAAGATGTGATCGAACCTCTAAGGACTACTCAAACCCCGGGACGGACGTGTGTGCATAAATGGGAAAAATCAACCGAAATTGCGTTACTCAAACCACTAGTCAATCACAATGAAGCACAAAAAATTTTAAAATTGACTCGAACTCGGATTTCTTTGAAAATACATGGTATCATTGGCAAGTAACGAGAGAAAACACTTTAATACTATCACTTATAAGCAATCACCAAACAAAATTAAGAAAATAAAAATTAAATAATTAACACCCTAATCTAACAGAAACCCCACACAAAGTAGTTCATCCCCCCCCAAACTTAATCTCTACATTGTCCTCAATGTAGATCCATAAAAACACGGGAGACCGAGAACTTACCTCGCGGGGGTGGTAGAACTCCCCTACTCGTCGCCGCCGCGCTCGGGCGGTGGTGGATCTTCTTTCACGCGCTCTTTCTTCCTCCATGCCTCTTTGAACGGTTTCGGCCAACGTCCTCGCCATGGCTTGGATGGAGATTTCGGCTTTGCATCCATGCTCGCAGTTTTTGTTGATTTTTCTTCAGGAGGCGCACGTGGCGGAGGTGTGGGTGGTGGAGTAGCGACTTCGTACGTCTCGATGACGTAGATCTCTTCTTTTTCCTTCGTGCGCTTTCGGGTTTTACAGATATCGAACGTCTCTTCCTCGTTCTTCCCGCGCGTCTTTAGTTCACCTTTTTGCATGTCTATGCACACACCGCAAGTGGCCAAGAAAGCTCTTCCAAAGAGAATGGGAATATCGGGATCCTCGTCCATGTTGATGACGTAGAAATCGGCCGGAAAAGTGAATTTTCCGACTTTCACGAGGAGGTCTTCCACGAAACCGCGTGGGTGCCTTACGGTCCGATCCGCCAGTTGGAGAGTGGTGCGCGTGGGTTTTAATTCACCCACCCCGAGTTTGGTGAAGATGGCCGACGGTATAAGGTTGATGCCCGAACCAAGATCGCACAACGCGTTCTCGATGAAGATGTCTCCGATGGTGCACGGCAATGTGAACTTCCCCGGATCTTCTAATTTTGGCGGGAGCTCTTGTTTTAGAAGCGCACTACACTCGGCGGAAAGTGCCACCGTGAGCCTTTGCGGGAACGGAAGTGGCGGCTCATGTGTATGGACCGGCGGTGCGGCTTAGGAGCTTTGGTGACCGGGGCAGCCTCTTCTTCTTCTTTCTTCGGGCTCTCGGTGGCTGCAACGTGTTGATGAGCAATGGCATTGCAGTGCTCCCTTGGATTCACTTCGGGGGCGCTTGGAAGCGTGCCTTGGGGTCGTGTGTGGATGGCGTTGGCGAGCTGCCCCACCTGCGTCTCGAGATTTCGGATCTGCGTCGATTGGTTCGAGATGGATGTCTTCGTTTCATGCATGAAGTCGGTGGTGGTATTCACAAAGGCAGTCGTCGACGTGGCCAGATTAGCTACGAGCTCCTCCAGATTAGTCTCGTTCTTATACGCCCGAAATGGAGGAGCTTGGTATGGCGGTGGTCGGGGCTGATTCTGTGGCGGTCGAGGTTGAGCTTGCGGTGCAGGTTGCATCGGCATGTTATTCTGGGGACCGCGCCATCCCTCATTCTGATAGTTGCTCATCGGGCCTTGATTGTAGGGTGGCCGATTGTTGATGAAGCTTGCTTGTTGGCCCTTGTTCCCTTGCGCGCACTCATCGCTAGAATGAGGGCCGGCACACCAGAAGCACGGCTCGGGAGTAGGGGCGTGGATAGCCTGAACGGTAGCTTGCTGCCCGTGGAGCGTTTTGGTGAGGTCGGCCACTTGGGCTGCGAGGGCTTTTATCATTTCCATCCCGGGTGTGACCGACTCGCGCTTCTGAATTCTTCGCTCGGAAGGACATTGGTCGTTGTTGTACGCGAGCTCCTCGAGAATGGCATGAGCTTCCTCCTCGGTCTTTTGGAAGAACGACCCTCCGGCGGCCGTATTGACTAGGGTGCGAGATGATGGAGAAAGGCCGCCGTAGAAGATTTGCACCATCATCCACCCTTGGATGCCATGATCGGGGCACTTTCTCTCAAGCTCTTTGAAGCGCCCCCAAGCTTCGAATAACGACTCACCATCGAACTGGGAGAACGAATGGATTTCGTTACGCCTCTTATGCATCTTCTCGAATGGGAAGAACTTCGAGATGAATTTTACGCGCAAGTCCACCCACGAGGTGATGGAGCCCGGCGGGAGGGAGTTGAGCCACGTCTTGGCTCGGTCCCGCAGTGAGAACGGGAAGAGGCGGAGGCGGATGGCTTCGTCGGACACGTTGTGGAGCTTGAACGTGTTTGCAATTTCGACGAAGTTCGTCAGATGGTCTTGCGGGTCTTCGGCGGGTGATCCAGCGAATTGATTCGCTTGGACCATATGTATTATGCTGGTCTTGATCTCAAAATTCTGATTACCCGCAAGAACCGGCAGAACAATGGCCGATTGTGTGGCATCGGTCGGTGGTAGCCCGTATTGGAATAGGGTCTTGGGCTCCTCGGCATTGTTCCTGTTTTCTTCCATTGCTCGTTCCTTTGATTCTTTTCGATTTTTCCTGCAAAATTTTTCGATCTCGGAGTTTATTGGAGCGAGAGCAGATGACCCGTCTTTTCGCATACACCTTCAAAAGCAAGAAAGTGACACGAAAAGTTAGAAAACAAAAATAAAGAAATTAAATAGCAAGAGCAAGTAATTTCAATCGCTATTGTAAACTAGTCCCCGGCAACGGTGCCAAAAACTTGTTGCGATATTTCTCGCGCACGCAAGCGTACGTGTGTCGCCCAAGTGATAGTGTTACGTAAGTAACGGATATCGATCCCACAGAGACTAGTTACTCTAGCGATTTTCTAAACTTGATGCTAATTAATTCCAAGTAAAATTGAGAAGATGGTTGTAACAAAAGAAATAATAAAACTAAAGCAGAAAGTTAAATACGAGTTTTGCAAGAAGAGAAGGTAGGGGTCGCGATTTCACCGGAACTAACTAGGTTGGGGGTTTCGGGTTTGAACAGCAAAATCTACTCCTATGGATGCTAATCTCACTCTATCAAAATTATTCACTAGCCTCTCTCGAGTGTTCTAGCAAACCCATGCAATTGACGGATTATTATCCTCTCGGCATCTAATCCTATTAAAATAATCACACGCAATGAAACAAGAGTTCAACCGATTACACAAATTGCCTAGAGTTTAAAACCTAGGATCAACTATGAAGACATGAACAAAAGCACGATTATTTACTCTCTCTCGAGTAGCTAAACAATCCTAGATAACAGATCTAATGGTGATCAAGCATAAGAACGCATAATGAACGATTCATATCAAGCAATCCATAATAATGAAGCAAACAATAATTATCTAACCCTAATGAACCCCCTAACCCTTATCAATCCCGGCTACATCGCAACCCCATAAGAAACTTAGCCTCTAATGGAATTCATATTCAAAGCTTAACACAAAAGAATAATTAAAAGCACTAAAATAAATATTGAAACCAAAACAGAATTCATATTAAATAAAATTGATGTTCAATAATAATTTAAAGCAATAAAATAAATAAAAGGAAGGGAAGATAGAAGAACGAATGAATTCGGAGAAGGAGAACTCGTCGGGTTGTCAATTCCGTTGAAGAACGCCGTTTCCTCTTTCAAAAGCTCTCAAGAACAACCAAACAACAAAAATAGAAACTAAAACAAAAGGGAAGCTTGTGTTTTCAGAGCTTAGAGTTACATATATAGGTCAAGGGGTGATTTTCGGAGCATATTGGGCCTTTGGAATGGGTTGATTCGCTCAAAAACATCAAAAACGGAAAGTAAGTCCGTCAAAACCCGAAGAAGGGCGCGGCGCGCGGCTCCAAATTTCAGCTATGCGCGGAGCGCGCGTAAGACTCTGTGATTTTCATGTTTGCGTTTCCCGGTATGCGCGGCGCGCTACTGCCGAGGCGCGGCGCGCGGTCTTCGAATTTTGCCATCGCGCGGCGCGCGGGTGTGGGTGCGCGGCGCGCGAGTTCGCCAATTTTTTGCTTGCGCTTTTTGACTCTATTTCGACCATTTTATCTCCAAATCCCGTCCTTTTTCCACGAAATTGATTGTAGACGCTCTATTGCTCATCTAAACCTGAAATTACTCAAAAACCTACTAAAAACCATTAAATTACTTGAGGAATCGTCGGTTTTTGGTTCGGGAAATAGGAGTTTTACGCGTGATTAACGCACCTATCAACGATTACTGTCTCATTTAGTTGCCATAACCCTGCCTCGTTGTGCAAAACATTGAGGCAAAGGTGAACCGATTTATCACCCACGATAGGCCAAAATCGTTGGAAAACATGGCAGGGAGACCATCTTTCCCTGAGGCTCTATGAGGCGCAGCTCCCGACGGACTTCATCGCTAGAAAAGGGCTTGAGCAATTTTGCATTCATTTATTTTGTCACCGTCGGTCGAATCCCCTCAAGCTTTGTCTCAATTGACTCCCTCATAGGCCTAGCAGATTTGAATAATATCAGTGAAACACTCTACTATGACTCCGCTGATTTGGTCGTTACTTTCCCCCTACATGTTCTTGAATCTTGAAGGCCTCTTATCACGTTCTTTTTTCGTCTCTGCGAGGCTTTACGATGAAAAAATTGCGTGTTTTGATCCCCATTTTGCAGCCAATCCACTCGACTCTGTTGCCACCAATAGATCTCCTCCTTATCAAGAAGAGCCTCTAATTTTCTCTCTTCACGTCTCACTGACTCCACGTGGCCTAGCATCAGATTCATGTTAACCATTTCCACCAAAGCCTGCTGAGACTCAATCATCTCCCTCATCTCCTTGAATTTGTCTCGGCCCCATTTACTCGGCGAAAATCGAACCTGATCAATCGACTCCTGGAAAAATGTCAAATCAGCTCCCGCCTTCGACCAAGCTTCCGAAACTACTTGCTCATAGTCCTCTTCTAAACATCATGCTTCAAAAAAAAAAAAAAAAAAAAAAAAAAAAAAGAGGTATCTTTTTGTTAATTCTCATCCCGTCACTACGTTCTCCCTCCGTCATGAGAAGGAGAGGTTGGTGATCGGAACCTCTGAACTCCAGATGTCGTACCACTCCTCTTGGGAAAAGCTCATGACAATCCTCATTAGCCAAGCAGCGATCAAGGTTCTCAAGGATTTATTATTCCCAGTCAGCCGTCTCCAAGTAAATCGATCACCAACGTACTTAACCTCCTCAAGACCATTTACTCTAATCTTCATCTGGAAAGCTAAATTCTGACTCGGTGGTCTCGGTTGACCTCCCGATTTTTCTGACAAACATCTAATTTCATTCAAATCTCCCCCACATAACCAGGGGTCAATCCAAAGTTGGCTGACCCAGGCAATTAGATCCCATCCACATCCACATCCAGTCAATCCCGTACATACCGAAAAACGCCACCTTTTCCCCGAACCTTCTACCACATCCACATCCATGTAGAACCGGAAAAAGATCCCACTCTGACATCAACTGAATCTCGCCATAGCATAGCAAGACCTCCACTCATACCAACCCCGCCCACCGCAGAACAACTTTCGAAACCAACCTTGATTCTCATGTTTTCTAGTTGAGCCCTCGTCAAGTTCGTCTCAGACAAAAAAAATAATTTCTTGGGAATAATTCTGAATATGAGAGTAAAGCCCTCTCACTGTCCAAGGATTCCCACACCCCTAGACATTCCAGAGAAGACAATTCATTACTATCGGTAGCCTTGATCCGCAAGGCTCGCCGCTTCATCAAGATGTGCAAAGGACGAAGCCAAAGACACAGAAACAAATCCATATTATGAAGAAATTATAACCTCCCATTTTCCCTTTAACCGAACAGAAGACCTCGTATCTCTTCCATTCCCCTGAAATTTCGCCGAGTCTCCGCATTTTTTTGGGGGTTTTCGTGAGAGCTTCTTTCCTCGTCCAAATTGCCCTATCGCCAGAGAATGCAAAATAGCCGCTCCATAGGAAGCTCTGCGTTTCTTATTGTTGTTTTTCAATTTTCACTTGGCCAAAAATCGGAACATTTACTAAGACCAACTCCGCCCGAACGCCATTCCCACTATATAGCGGGGTGGAGTCCACCCTATTTCCATTTCCCGCGCCATTTTGGCGTGGGTTCTTAATTGCTTTTGGTGTCGCGACACTATTAACTGCACTAAAAAAAAAAATTAGTCCATGTAAAGCACCCTATTTCCATTTCCCGCGTCATTTTGGCGTGGGTTCTTAATTGCGCCAAATATGTCGCGACACTATTAACTGCACTATAAAAAAAATTAGTCCATGTAAAGTTTATAATATATTTATTTACACTGATTTATAAAATTATATCATATTTATCCTTAAATTACTCATATTTACATTTAAATTTATTTTCAAATACAACATTGAAATTTGGAGTTTTGGACAAACTAAAATGACATTAATATTAATACCGAAACGAAATAACATTACAACGACATCGAAATGCAAAAAAAAAAATTAAAAAAAAACACAATACAACAAAATAAAATTACAATACATTAAACTAATACTCGGGAAGATTAGCATCGGATCCTCCAAAACCTGTGAAATATTGCGAATATGAATCGGAATTAGGAAGTGGTGCTTGAGATTGTTGTTGTTCGGCTCTCACTAGTACAAAATATAGCATCAGGTGCGACTTTTTTCGCACCTGAAAGTGCAAAAGTCCACCTAAAAGTACTTTCAGGTGCGACTTTAGATGCGACAAAGTCGCACCCGAAAGTCCGCACCTGATAATCCTCTTGATTATCAGGTGCGAAAAGTCGCACCTGAAAGTCTTATACTATCAGGTGCGACTAGTCGCACCTGAAAGTCTTGACTAGTCGCACCTGATAGTATAAGACTTTCAGGTGCGACTTTTCGCACCTGATGCTCTTTATCTTTTTAAAAAAAAATTAATATGCTGATTATATATTACAATATATAATCAGCATATTAAAACTAAAATTTGAAGAACCATATCGGGTTCCATATAGGGAGTTATTCTATGATTTAAAAACTAAAATTTAAAAGTTATATCCAAGTCTATTAACATAAATATGAATAATACAAATGTTCATATTTATTAGATTTAAAGATTTTAACTATTAAATTATCCAATAAATTACTTGCAAAAAAAAAGGAAAAAAAATATTCATTCATTTTTCAGGGAAATTTAAACTTAAACTAATCATACAAATAACCTAAACTTAATTTTAACCTAAACTATCTAATTAACATTTACAATTATTAACATATATTAACTTACATATTTCACATTAATTAACTAACCTAACATATTAACTAACATATTATATATACACTAACCTAACTAACTAATATATATTTATACACTAATATATATTTATCAACCTAACTAACCTAGCTAACTAACTAATATATGATTATATAAAAAAAACTAATATATACACTAACCTAGGACGGCCGGCCGGGGACTCGGGGACAGCGGCTCGGTGGCTGGGACTCGGAGGCAGCGGGGCCGGGGCTGAGCGGCTGAGCACACGGCGAGGTCCGAATCGAGGCCAAAACCTTCAAGGTTCGTGCCGTCCCGCTGCCGAAACAGCAGCATCCTCGTAGCCCCCGTACAGCGCATACTAGCGCCTCATTCTCGACGAATCAAAGCTTACCAACCCTTGCGGCGTGGACAGCCATTCAGCCATCCCATCGCAGACTCGGCACCTCGGCCTCAACAAAACAACATGCACACCAAGAGACACTCACTCACACACGTTAATTTCTCATAACCCACTTCATCCAAATAAATTTCTAGAAATTAGACAAGCGATTCTCATATTCACGTCCCAAAACCGATTCAAATCGAACAAGGCCACTCCTATAATTTCAACATCACAAACAGTCAAAATGAATCACATAGCCAAAACAAGTGTCACGGCCAATGAATCACAGCAAAATCACAAACTCATTTCAGCCAAGTCAAAAGAATTCCCGACAGCCTGACCCACTAGCGCTTAAGCCATCATAACTCGAACTACAAAACTTGAAATCGATTGATTCTAGCGTAAAATGAAAGTAGACTCATGTAGCTTTCTAACGAGATATTACAAGCATATATACGACAAGAATAGCTATCTCAAAAACAGCCCGTAATTCACTGTTACAATTCTGGAAATCCCGTTTTACTGCTGCGAAACACAAACTTTGGAAATTCATAACTCATTCAATACTCCATGGATTTACATGTTCTTGGTCATTTTAGAAATCTCATACAGTCTACTATCCATGAAAAATATCCACAAAAATTATCTCAGACCATATCGGACTGTCTACATCCGTTTACAGAGGCTCTTCAAACAGTTTATCAAATCAAACGAAAATTCGAGAAATCATCACAACTCATCATTAATCCAAGTACAACCACCAAGAATTCGAGTCCAATCACATAAAAAACACATCAAAACAGCTCGGAGAAGGAAAGCCCCAATTCAAAAATAAGAACCCTAATTTTCGGATTCAAAATTTGGGAAAAAAATCAATTCCTCACCTTGAATTGAAGATGGTAATACGAGCTTAAATCCTTCTCCTTCGACCTTGTACCACTCCGAGAAGCTTCAAGGACAGCAAAACCGAGAGAGAGAAAAAGAAAGAGATTCAAACCCTTGATCTTCATGTATGGGTTTTGAAGATGAAGAGCAAAGAAGTAGACAAGATGGAGAAGATGACGAACGTACACTTACCTCGAAACCAAGATCCGGTCTTCGTTTCTTCTTCCCCGAGCTCTCTCTCTCTCTCTCTCTCTCTCTCTCTCTCTCTCTCTCTCTCTCTCTCTCTCTCTCTCTTTCACTTCTAATCTCCCTCTACCTCTCTCTTCTGCGTTTTTTTTTTAAACCGAGAGAGATGAGTTGTTGTTTTTAAAAGTGAATGAAAAAATGAGGGGGAGAATTGGCCCGGTTAAAATTTTGAACAATCAGGTGCGACTTTGTCGCACCGGATAGTAATTTTAAACTATCAGATGCGACTAGTCGCACCTAATACTCAAAAGCAAAAAAAAATTTAGCGAAATTTTTTATACTTCGGGTTGACAATCTGGCGCGACTAGTCGCACCCGAAAGTCATTTAGATGCGACTTTTAGGTGCGACTAGTCGCACCTGATAGTCATGCGCATCAAAAAACCAAATTTGTAGTAGTGTCTCTTTTGTAAAACTTTGACTTGTTCAGCTTCGCAAAATGCACAAACATGAGGATCTGATACTCTATTTAAATTCATTTTCATTATTTTATTTTCTTCTCTGATTGTTTCCAAATTATTAGCCTTATATATACGGGTTGGAAAATATACGGGTCGTAGCGAAAAACTTACCATTATTTTAGAAGTTGTTGCTGATTATGATCTTTGGATATGACACGCTTATTTTGGCATACCGGGAAGCAACAATGACATCAATGTGTTAGAGTCTTCTCACCTATTTTTCAATCTCACTTAAGGTATTGCTCCTCCCGCTCATTATGTCATACAGTGAAATGAGTATAATATGGGTTATTATTTGGATGATAATATATATCCAAAATGGTCTACTATTGTTCAAACTATTCGAGAACCACGTGGCCGAAATAAAAAACAGTATTTTGCAATGAGGCAAGAATCCTGTAGAAAAGAAGTAGAACATGCATTTGGAGTTCTCCAAGAACGGTTTGCAATTGTGGTGGGACCATCAAGATTTTGGAAAAAAGATGTCTTAAAAGATATAATGATTACGTGAATAATTATTCATAACATGATAATAGAGGATGAGCGAGATCTTAGCGTGCTCATTGAAGTTAACAGAGAAACGCCACCATTGGGGGTTGAATTAGAGGAGAATGATGATACATAATTTGAAGAGTTTTTCACTCGCTACAAAAAAATAAGAGACAGAGATGCACATATCGCGCTTCGAAATGCATTGATCAACCATTTGTGGGAGGGAAATCCTAATTCGGATGTGTAGTTGTACTTTTTTATTTCATTTTATGTTATTTGTTTTGTATTGTATTTTTGTTTTAATAAATATTAAGTTTAGTTTGTATTAATTTGTATTTTGAATTATTTTATTGACTAATATTTTATTATTAAATAATGAATAAGTGGTATAATTAAAAGATATTAAATAAATATAAGGGTATAGAAATAAATAAGAGAAAGTTGAATGTAAAATTAATATTTCAATTTGATGTAAAAAAAATAGAGTTCGATTGGAGATGATGTAGTGTTTGATGTGACATGTACTGCAAAATAGAATAGAAAATTGTGTAATCAGGTGGAGTTGATCTAACCCCACTTCTGGATTGACCCATTCATTACTGATATGGGCCTTTTGAAAAGAGTCAAAGCCCACTTCAGTAGTTTTCTCCAAATTTGATTCAGCATGTGGGCCTTGAGAGACTTAGGTTTCAAAATTAAAACTCACGTCCCCCTCACGCGCCTCATTTATAATCACCTTTGGCTCTAGGCGATCGATCATATTCATTCATGTAATTAGACATACGGCTCCTCTATAACATAGATAATAAAGAGAACCTCATCTCCCACTTTCATCCTGAGACCACCACGTGGCGGCCTTAATTTTTTTTCCTAGAATAATTTTTTTTCAGAATAATATCAAATTAGTAAAAAAAAATTATCATGAGGTAAATAAGTACTTTAATTGCTCTTTTTTAGTGTTTTAACATAATTTTTTAGTTTTTTTTTATCTTTTTTATTTTTCATATTCTCAGATGGGTATTTTCTTCGACTAATTATAAATTTTTACTAAATATTAATATGTTGACAAAAATTAAGAAAACAAATTTGGTCGAACAATTTTTAAAAAGTAAAATTTTAAAAAAAATAGAAAACAAAAATTAATAAAAAATAATAATTAAAAGAAAGATAAACCGAAAAATTGTTCACTCAAGACGCGTATCTTCAAATAGAACTTTATTTTCTTCGATATCTCTCTGTACTTTTTTTTTCTCTTGAACTTTTAATCACTTTTTTATGACTTCGAATATTGTAAAATCAATTATATTATAAAGATATGAATAGGAGACCAATTTTTTTTGTGGATTTTGAATATTGTAAATTCAATTATATTAAGAAGGTATATGTAGGAGAACAAAATACCATATTAACATTATAGAAAACCGTTGATATCTCAATATTTTACCATTACAAATTTTAACGTTATAAAACCAAATTCTTAACGATTTCAACGTTAAATGCATGCATAGCCCTAAGAAACTGAATGAGCCTTATTTCCCCTATTTGTATTTATATTTGGCAATTTATCCACATTTTTTAGAGCAATTTATCCAAATTTCTATAATATAGATAATAAAGAGAACTTTTCTCTCACTTTCATCCAAAGGCCGCCACGTGGCTTTACCAGGCGGCGACCCGTGACGGCTTTTAATTTTTTTTTTCTTTCTTTTTTCTCCCTCTCTTCACGCTCTTTCTCACTCACTTTTTTTATTTCTCTCTCTCTCATTTGTCTTCTCTCTAGTTATCAAATAATCATCAATGCTCGAGTATATATATTAGCCGATTCAAGTGCTTATTGGCTTAAAAAAATAATAATAATAATAATAAAACAAAAACTCGTTATAATCCAACATGACAATAATCATTTACATGTAGAATCAATAAATAAATCAGTACAAGCCCATGTAACAACATCAAGAGAGTGCTCTTCTAAAGAGTCCACTAGATCAAAAGAGCTTATTGGATTTATGAAATCCTCAGCCCTGGAAAACCAAATAGAGCTATCATACTCATGATTACAATTATCATTGCCGCTACTATTATTATTAGGGCTGTACAAAACCGAACCGAAAATCGGATAAAACCGATATCCAAACCGAACCGAAACCGAAATTTGGAGCCACGTCAGCTAACCAAAAATCGGATTCGGATAACCGATCCGGTTAACAAAACTGGACCGGATATCGGATTCGATTTTGAGAAAATCTGGATATCGGTTATTTAACCGATTTTTTAATTAAAAATAAATATATATTAAAAAAAAGACTTGATCCTGTTGTATTGCGAGAATACATGGATGAAGTGGAAGCACTAAATGATTCTAAGCAAGTTGTTTCGGGTAAGATAATTAATTTGATATTTTATTTGACATATTCATTTGTTGTTTGTTTATTAAAACAAATTTATTTTAAATTTATGTCATTATTATTAACATATGATGGTCAAGTTGTCATAGAAGAACAAACAATTCTCATATATCAACTCCTACTGCTACTACAACTTGATTATGTGGTCTATAAAGGTAACATACAAATTCAATTGTATATGGTTTATTATGGTCATTAGGGTTGTAATTTTAATTTTTATATTATGATATTTACATTTGCATGTAGTTGGAGACGAGTATCATTTTGAATTTTAATTTTTTTACTCAGTTTTAAATTATGTATTGTCATTTTGGAGCTTTATAAGAGTCATTTGTACTCGTTTTTTGAATTTTTACAAACCGGATTTGGAGTTAAGAAACTGGATATTCATTTTATAAAAATGGATATGGAATTTTACAAATTGGATTATCGAATTTTAAAAATTGGATACTGGACTGGATACTGGATTTAAGAAACCAGATAACCGAATATTCGGATAACCGAATTTCAGTTTTAGACTAAATTGGATCGGATACTGGACCGAATTATTAAAAACCGAAAATTCGGATTCGGATACTAAAAATGTCAAAAACCGAACCGAACCGATCCAGTTTCACCCCTATTTATTATTATTATTATAAAAAAATTTGTTCTCACTCGTAATCAAATCCCTTGGCGCACTTACTTGAGAGCTCGTGATCACTTGATGATCAGCTTCACCAACATTACTTGTGTTTGGCAACTCGGATAAGCCAATGGAACAATAATCCATCTCTACTATTGCCTCTGAATTTATGACTCCCGTGATATTGTTATTATTACTATTACTCCTTTTCATTCCGGGTCTCTTGCTCAAACGAGTGTTCCAATGATTCTTCACTTGATTATCGGTTCTACCCGGAACCCGACCCGCTATTAAGGACCATCTGGAAATTATATGTTTATATATGTAATATTATTAATCCATTCATAATTAAGACTATTTTTTATTAATAAAAAAAATTATAAATTTAATTTTTGGCCCCTTTTAAAAAGTTATTAATAATGTTTAGCCTAAGAAATCATTCTTGACAGTTGGCCCCCTCAATTTGGTTGTTATAAGGTTTTAACGTTAGTAACATAACAGATGATTAACAGAATATTTTTTTTTCAAGGGGTGTGAATTTGTCAGTGATACAAGTGATGAGCATGGAGTAATTGCTATAAATATAATTTAATTCAACCGTATGAAGGACACACAGACACGCATATAGAGTTAGAGATAGAGAGAGTTCACACACGGATTTTTCTTGGCATAAAAAATCTTAGAAAAATAAAATTTTGGCACTCGTGATTTTTTATTTTAACTTCCATCCATTCTTTTATGGGATTTCAAATGTGGGACCATGTTACCTTATTTTCTTAAGATAAAATGATAAGTTCTTGTAAATCTAGTATTTCTGCTCTTTTTCTGGTCTATTGATATTTCTCGTATTTTTTTCGCAATTCGATTGAAATCGACATAATTCTTTTATTATTATTATTATTATTATAATAGAAATTCCACATATTTATAAAAAAATCACAGGTACTTACTATTTTACTTTACTCCAAAAAACCGAAAGTTACATGGGTTGCAAACTTGAGCTGTCGTCCAAATATTGACCAAAATTTGGACATGATCCGTAAAATTCCGTATTCAGGTCACAAAAAGATCCTTCTAATTATCACTTTGGATGAAGTATATAAGCAAGTATAAACTACTAACTAGTTATTAACTTATTATTTTTACATAACTAATCCCATTATTATTATTAGACAACACTAACACTAGAAGTGGTGTATCGTTTATAACCGTGTCGCTTCTAAACTTTAAAAGCGACATTAAGGTTTTTTTTTTTTTTTTAAAACACGACATTAAGGTTTTTAGAAGCAGCTTTCCTCGCTTTTAATAAAGGCCCATTAGCAGGTTTATTGATAGAGATCAATCAGTTATTTCCGGATGCGTTAATATTCCTCTTTTTCATCATAGTAAGTGAGACGTGAAATGGGTGAATAAAATCAGAGCTATAATAAAAAAAAAAAAAAAAATCTTTGACTAATACTTTTTAATTTTTTATAATAAATAAATAAAAGCGTATTCACCCTAGTCAAATTACAAACTCGGGGTTTCGAGACCAAAAAGAAATTTTAATAGTGTGATAAATAAAAAGCAATACTTATAAGAATAATACCATACGAGAATTCAATGAAAAAGTAAATACTGTATCTCATAGTGTTTCTAGAGGGAATGATTTGAAAAGGTATCTCATATATATAACAATTTGACATGTTTGTTGTTAGAAAAACATAGTGACCTGTTTCCAAGAAGGTTATGGAGTCGAATAATGAGGTCATCTTCTTCATCGGTGAAATCGCCGCGCTTCACAGCGGGGCTCAGGTAATTCATCCACCTTAGTCTACAACTTTTTCCACACCTCTTCAACCCTAATTAATCAATATTTAAAAATCATCAAATAATAAAATCCTCATCACACTATGTATGCCTTACACTCGTTCATGAGTGCACATATATGCATGCAGTGTAAATATATGCATATGTGTATATATATTGAACACTGATGATCATATACTGATACCAGTTTCTCTAGCAACGCGATTCCATTTTCCTTTCCCATGCACCCTTATGTACTCAATCAGAGCCTTATCCTCCTCGGCTATCCACAGCCCTTTTCTATACTCACGATCAGCTTTCATTGAGAGAGAGAGAGAGAGAGAGAGA
>NC_142765.1:17432123-17457123 GCF_054948205.1 Urtica dioica subsp. dioica
GGCCTCTTCTGATCATGTGAATGATCTCGAACCCCAAAATAACATTGTCATGGATATTTCTTCTACCGATAAAATGCACTTTGGAAGTCAGAGATCGAGAATTCCATATTATCTTTGAGACGCTCGGTGAGACAACGAGAAATAACCTTATACGCCACGTTGCTTAGGCTTATCAAACTAAAATCTTTCACATCCAGTGGTGTTTTGACCTTGGGAATGAGCACGATTACTGTCTTATTTAGTTGCCCTAACCCTGCCTCATTGTTCAAAACATTGAGGCAAAGGTGAACCGATTTATCACCCACGATAGGCCAAAATCGTTGGAAAAAATGGCAGGGAGACCATCTTTCCTTGGGGCTCTAAGAGGTGCAGCTCCCGACGGACTTCATCCCTAGAAAAGGGCTTGAGCATTCTGCATTTATTTATTCTATCACCGTCGGTCGAATCCCCTCAAGCTTTGTCTCAATTGACTCCCCCATAGGCCTAGCAGATTTGAAAAATGTCAAATCAGCTCCCGCCTTCGACCAAACTTCCGAAACTACTTGATCACAGTCCTCTTCTAAACACCATGCTTCTTAAAAAAACGATGTATCCTTTTGTTAATTCTCGTCCCGTCACTACGTTCTCCATCCGTCATGAGAAGGAGAGGTCGGTGATCGGAACCTCTGAACTCCAGATGTCGCAGCACTCCTCTTGGGAAAAGCTCATGCCAATCCTTATTAGCCAAACAGCGATCAAGGTGCTAAAGGATTTATTATTCCCAGTCAGCCGTCTCCAAGTAAATCGATCACCAACGTGCTTAACCTCCTCAAGACCATTTTCTCTAATCTTCATCCGGAAAGCTACATTCTGATTCGGTGGTCTCGGTTGACCTCCCCATTTTTCTGACACACATCTAATTTCATTCAAATCTCCAGGGGTCAATCCAAATTTGGCTGACCCAGAAAATTAGATCCCACGAATGCTTCCTTTAGTATGTGTTCGGGTTCCCGTACATACCCGAAAAACGCCACCTTTTCCCCGAACCTTCTACCACATCCACATCCATGTGGAACCGGAAAAAAGATCCCACTCTGACATCAACTGAATCTCGCCATAGCATAGCAGGACCTCCACTCATACCAACTCCGCCCACCGCAGAACAGTTTTCGAAACCAACCTTGATTCTCATGTTTTCTAGTTGAGCCCTCGTCAAGTTCGTCTCAGACAAAAAAATAATTTCCTGGGAATAATTCTTGTTAGGAATATTGCCCACTAGAAGATGATGATTACTAAATAAGATAGAAGTTATTTTATTAGCATCATATGATTAGTGGGTTAAGGTCTGATAACATTCAGAATCAATAACAACTATCATCCATAGTCTCTGTATCAAACTGAATCGCATTCTGGGCATCCGAGATCGGACGGTGAACTAAAACTTGGTCGACGACTGATATGCGCCTGGAAAGCCTTATCTAAAATCATATATGTGGAACATGAGTGAAGGTTGATCACTTAGTGGGAGCATTCTGCACTTGTGGTAAGTGTACGACCCGGAGAGATCTTGCATGTAGATGTGTCGTTTAAGGACCGTTACGACACACTAGCCAGGGTAAAAAATGATGATCACAGTGACACTTGATCTTAATCCTGAAGTGATCATGGACTTCTAGGTCATGTTACCGGGTTCTTTGATTCATCACGTTAAAGGCCAATAAAGGTTGAATAAATGGATGTTTTGGGAACTCGGGACATGATCGTAGAAGGGAAGTGTTTTACAGATACGGAATCCAGCCTTCCTGAAAGAAGCTTAATGTTATCTCACCTAAGGGTAAAATCCTGAACCGATTGATTGTGCACACTTCTGAAGTTGGCTTACGTTCGGTTGAATCTTTCGCTGGGGAAGCAACAATGCTTAGGGCTTATATGTAACGAGAAAGGTATAACGGAACAAATTGACCTATCTCGATACGGGCAGAACCTAGAGGGTCATGATCACGTACTGACTATATTAGTGGACACTCGTCACGATGAGTAAATATAATTCTAGTATTAAAGGAGAGTGCAGTCTTAGCTTACACGGTGGAGTATTGACTAAGATTAGACAAATCGATCGAAAAAGAGAAATGACTATTTCGTCTTTTTTGATCGGATTCGTTATGCTTCTACTACTAGGTCCATCGTCCCCAATTCGGCTTCGATAAAGACAGATAAGAACATTAATATAATAGTATGTATTATTATTATAATCTCACCTGCTGTAATAGTGATTGACAACATTAATTCCAAAAAGGGTATTTTGGGAACTAAATAAATATTTATAGTAAAGCTGTTTATTTATTGCTAGATCAAGTAAATAAACTTATTATTTATTGTTGGACAAGTAAATAAGTGTTTAATGGGCTTAAATCTATTGGGCCTTGAAAAAGCAAAAAATCGCCTACCCTTACGGTGTTGGGACGTTTTTTGCACTGGTATGGTAACCAGTATTTTTCCTGTTTTTTTGTTCCTAAAATGTAGGAGAATAAATAGGAGATATATTTTCTTATATTCTCTCCTAATATTTAGGCTAAATATTAGGAGGATATTTAGGAGAATATAGTTTCCTAGATTTTCTCAACAGAAAATATTTTACACTGTTGTATAAAATAAAATCCTAGATATTTATCTGATGGATGGGAGGAAAAATATGATTAACTTGTTGAGATCCAAGGGCTGAGATTTCACATCGAGGCCTTGAAGGAGGAGTTCCATATCTGATCGTGTGGAGGCTTGTACGTTCAAGACGAAGACGGATTGTGAAAGCTTTCGGTTCGTGAGCCAAAAACAGTAAGTTTTCATAAACTCGTCTTTTATGTTATATTGTTGCTTGATGAAGTTTCTTATGATTAATTAATTAAGTAATCTAGATCTTGTTTAATAACCATGTTAATAATTAGCTCTTGTTAGCGTAATTATTTTTTTCCATATTTAATTGGTTATTTAAGGTGCAATAATCACCAACAAGTGGTATCAGAGCTAGATGATTACTTAATTAATCAATTCGTTCTAGTAATTACTTTTAATATGGTTTTTATGAATTTATATTATGATATGTTATTCATTCAATTCAGTATGATATGATATGTGAATTGTGATTCGTGATTGATCGTCGATTTTTTATTCTCGCTTTTCTAGAATTGTTGTTAAACCCGAAATTCAAAGGGTATAGGATTTTTGTAATTTTATTTAAAATGCTTGCTGTAATCTGATCGTCATGAAATTCGGAGGGCTGACTACCCACTGCGAGCTGAGATGATTATCCGAAGCACAGCTTCATCCGAGTTCCAGAGATCCACTTTTGACGAAGAAGACGAATTTTGTGACATCATTGTCACAAAATTCCACCTACCCCTTAGATAGGAGTCTCGGACTTTTTGCCCTCTTGGCTCTTGATCCGAGCTAACTTGTTGAGCCCTAACTTGGCAAGTGGGCTCAAGGATTCGACCGGGTCAAAGCCCGTTAGCCCGGTTGGGCCCAAGAGGCCCAAACCGATTTTTATAAAAAAAAATATGTTTTATTTAAATTAATTATATGGGCTGGGACCTAATAAATTTTATTTAAAACATGAAAAATAAATGATCAAGGACATCGATTTATTTTTCAAAGGCCAATTGTATTGGGCCTTAATCATTAAATTATTTTTTGACAATTATGAAAAAATAAATAATCTTTTTTCACTTGAGACATAGAATGTGCTCAACAAGAATCCATGAACTAATGTGATTGAGTTCACCAAGTTAGGTTTATAAGAATCAATTAGGATACGATCAATCCGAATCAAAACCATATATGGTTTGTCATGCTTGTTTGATTAATTGCTTTGCCATGTATGATATATCTTGAAAAATTGTTTTGTGCGTTATCATGGGCTTTCATTTATTATATGTAACTTATCTAATATGATTAGGATAGTTTTTAATAAATGAGTTGAACGGATCTGAGAAGCTTTGTCACCAAGTCGATAAGAGGCTAAGCTTGAGGGTTAATAAAAGACTATGTCTTCCTTCCTCGCTGGAAGCTTTTTCTGTTAAGGAATGCTATTAAGATAATAAAGACTAGATGTCACGATACTCCTAATCACTCAGATATATCGAAACTTAATTGTTTTTTAAGGGTAGCTTAGAAACACTCAAGTTTTTAATATGATTAGATAATTCGAGTGGATCACCTAGAGGAAAGTGAATGCTAGGAGATAAAAAAAATAATGAAAGTATATTGAGTCGTAGACCTCCAACATTGCCACAACACCGTGAGGATGAAAGATCCATGCTTGATCGGTGGTCTTTTAGACATGGTGATCTGCTCCTATGAACAGGTTTTTCTGATTCCAATAACAAGGTTGTGTCTCTAGCGATAGGTGGGGGAGTTGAGTTCGGCGTGTACTGGCTAAGTCAATGCGTTTGGGTGATACTCTTTCTGCTGAAATGTTGGGTTGACTCATGCGTGAATCCAACTGGTGGTTGCTCACGTGGTCAAACATTCCTAATTAATTGGTAGTTAGTGAACATAGTTATGAAGTGTCATGAACCAAAATTGTTCACTAATCTGAGATGGTTATCGATTTTCACTAGGTGCACTCCTTTACGCCACCATAGTGGGACGGACTGTGGCTACTGGTGGATTACCGTGGAATATAAAAACTTGGTTCTTTTCTTTAGTATTTTATCCCGTGCTTGGTTGCATTATGTTTTTATTTCCCTAAATCTTATTGAGAGCTTGTTTCTTTTCATATTGCTAATATATATGTGCTTTTATATTTTAGTAATCATGTCAAACCCTATTATGGCCCTGTTGTCGAAAAACGTCCTGACTGGTGAGAATTTCCTGAAATGGAAGTCTAACCTGAATATTGTGCTTGTGAGTGAAAGCATTCGCTTTATCCTCACTGAAGAGAGACCTCCTTTTCTGACATCAAATTCATCCCGCTTGCATAAGGATGATTTTGACAGGTGGACAGTAGCTAACAACAAAGCCATTGCCTACATGCTCGCGAGCATATCTGATGCATTGCGAACAAAGTTGGAATGTAAGGAGACTGCTGTGGAGATTCTTGACTCTCTGCAGGAAATGTTTGGGATGCAGAGCGAGCAAGCCCGTATTAAACTCACCCGTAAGTGCACTAGCACTAGGATGATTGCGGGAACTCCTGTGAGGGATCTTGTCATGAAAATGACTAATTACTTCACACAAGTTGAACTCCAAAGGGCTTTGCTGGATGAGGTCACTCAGGTGGGAATTATCCTGAATTCCCTTTCGAGTGACTTCATACAGTTCACGTAGAACTATATCATGAATAAGTTGACGTATGGACTGCCTCAGCTATTGAATGAGCTACAGACTTTCGAGTCTATCACTCGTCAAGGAAAGAACAAAGGATCAGATCTTTGTTGGAAGTTCTGGGTCGTGGTAGGATCATCCCTCCTAAGCGCATGCCCTCTTTGGAGACCATAGTCCGCGAGCTATTTGGAGACAAGAAGGATTCCTGGCCGAAGAAGGGACTTCTTGCCTCTGTCTTTTGGTTTGCCAAATATGTTCTCTATATAATTGGCATTGCCAACTGGGCTCCATCTTCTCATGGCTCTGGTGTTACCCCTGATTTGGCCAATCTCCTGTTTCAGATAGGTGTTCGTTCTTCATTTGACTTTGGGGAGTTTGTTTTTTAGCACGTGGTCAGGCACGCCAAGTCCTTTGCTGTGAAGTTGCCTAATGGCTTTTCTTCCTTGATTACGGGAATTCTCTTATCCCAAAATAAGGATATTCTGCATGCCGATGATGTCATAGAGAACAAACTTACCACCAGTCAAAAGTTTTTCGAAGGGAAACATGCGCGTGACATTGCCAGGCCATCTGGTGGGACATCCTTCATTTCTGGTGACATCCTAAAGGTTGCTTCTCTTTCTGAGACGGTACAGAGTGATATTCTCAAAGCTCTTCTCCAAGAGGTCTCTGCTCTTAAAGAGATTATTGACACCACCTCTTGCCGGAAAGCTGTGTGTGAAGGGCTGATTTATGTGATGACTCATATTCCCAGTATTGATGTGGCCTCCTCTTCTCGGCATGTCCCTCCTGCTTCTGAAGATGAAGATGCTGAAGTAAATGTTGATGTCTCTGACAATGAAGATGAAAGTGATGAAGTTCTGCTGGTACTACCTCCTTTTAATAAGATATTGCTCTTGTTTTTATCAGTCTGTATCTCCTTGATCTGCTACTCTTTTAGTTGTGCTCTTCTCTGGTTGCTCTGTGTGTTCTGTTCTGGTTTGTGTTTCTATCTTCGCTTCGATGACTCTGTTTGTTATGATGTATGATTCAGTACTCTTTGTGTGTCATTTATTTTGACTTTTTTATTCTTGTCTCTTGTTGATGTGTTACTGGTTCCGATGATGAGTCATTATCTGATGAGTACCGCTCAGGTTCTGTTTGCTTAAAAAATAACCAAAGGAGGAGTTTGTTGTTACGTTTGTGTTGGCTTATTTTTTTATGCAAGTTGTTTTGGAAAGTTTCTGGAAAGTTTTTTATTTTTATTTTTTATTTATGAGACGTCTTGCCCTCTGAGCGCAGTCTTTATTTCTGGAAAGTTTTTGTTTTACCAGAATGTTTTGCGGGAGTCTTTACTCGATAGATCTTCACGCATGTATGTGTAAGGATACCCTAGATTGTTCTTCTGCCTTGTTTGACTACTATAAAAGCCGTGCGCATCTCCCATAGTAGTTCTCGACGCATACATCAAACTTTTAGGGTTCTTAGACGTGCAAGACTGACGGACTGACAAGCTAATCGTTTGATTCGTGTGGTGTAAATCTCTAATTAAACACTTTTCTAGAGATCTGAGTGATTGAGAGAGTATGAGTTTGTGATTGCGTGATTGAAGACCTCACGTGCGTTGATATTGAAGGCGACCAAACATCGAGAGTGTGTTTGAAGAATGGAATTGAGAGAGGTCTAATATGTAGGGCGAGCCCTATTTAGGTATTCACATGTAGTAATAGTAAATTGGCTTTGAGTACGGTGTTGTTCATGTAAGTCCTTGGTTCTACTATTGAATACTTATTGTTTTAATGAATTCCTTTCCACTGGGCTGAGAACCCCCAGAGTAGGTGACGTCGCATCGAACTGGGTCACTATTCCTTGTGCCATTTCTTTAACGCATTTTTATTTATTATTCATCGCCTGTGTCAAAACAAGTTGTCGAACACATTGATTATACATTGTGTGCGATATCTTTCTTTTGTCCAAATAGAATTTCAAGTTGTAATTGTTCATCATTTCCTTCTCACAACTGATAATTAATAAAACAATACATAAAAGTTATTAAATGCATGAAAAAAGAATCATGGATATATTATAATATATATATATATATATATATATATATATATATATATATATATGTGTGTGTGTGTGTGTGTGTGTACGCAATGAACTCCAATGAGTCTTGTCCAGCCATTTTGATCAAGTACTTTTATTTATGAAATTGTATATGTGTGCTTTTCATATATAGATAACAAGTATATCTCTGTATCTGTGTTGTTTTTGAGTTGCTGTAACAATAATATGACAGGCTATATATACGAGTGACTCTCTTTTGTAAATGCATGATATGCTTTTGCAATCTGGGATTAGGTTTTTTTTATTATTTTATTTTCTAGAAGACACGAGTTAGTTAAGAGCTTAGAATAAGATTTTTTTTTCTTTTTCACCTTTAAACATTTTTTTTTGGGAAATTGACAGCAAAATTACTATTTACTTGTCACTTACCAAAAATCAACCAAAACTTAGTACTAGATCAGTCTCGAACTGCAATCAGTTCGTGACACATCAACCCAATTCGTGACTGATTTGATATTAAATGTGTCAATATTTGAGTTTTGGTTGATTTTTGGTAAGTGACGATAGATTGATATTATTGTTGTCAATTTCCCTTTTTTTTACCAAATAAAAAATGTGCCAAGTTGTCTTTCAATTTCAACAAAGTACATGTGTCTTTATTTTTATTTAAGTTTTCTCTCGTGTCTTATGTAAGGATTTGTCATTTGAGGTAAAGTTAATATAAACCAAGGAAAAAAAATGTCGCCGAAAATCGTGGAATTTCGCCTGGAAATTCCTTGCCGGTGAGTCAACGGCGAGCGAAAGCTATGTATGTCGTTTCTTCGTTTTTTTCGCTCGAAAATCGAGGAAACGATATGTCGTTTCGGTCGTCAAAAGCCGACCTTTGTCGTTCAGTTTTGTATATATAAGCTCTTGTATTTCCACGACATTCGCCGAAACTCGAAGGAAAAAAAAAAACGACTTTCGGCTGAGTGAAAAGGAGAAGAAGACGACTCATTCGCCGAGGAATTTCCAAGGGTGTCGGCGAATTTTGTTTCGTTTCGTCACAGGGAAGGTATAAATCAATATTTGGTCGGCGAAATTCCTTGGGTTTGAAGGAAATTCGTTTTATTTTGTAAACATAGATTCTGAAAGTTGTATCTAGAATTTACTTAGTAATTTGATTTTTTTTCTTCATATAATCGTCTTCATGAATGTTGTTTGTAATGTGACGATCTATCATATATATTTTTTCAGATTTTTTGGAGAACTTCCGGCAACGTTGAATTTTTCCGGCGAAACACCATTTTTTCCGGCGACCATTGAATTTTTCCAGCGACTTAAAAAACAGAATTTCAAGTTTTTATTTCTGTTTTTTAAGTAAGGTTATGTGTTTAAATTTTAAATTACATTTTCTTTTGAAAGTAGTGTGAATTGAATTTATTGATATCTTGAAATAAATGTGTTGACATGTTTGAATCAGATTATGAAATGAAATTGTTACGTTTTGAATTGAAATGAAAGTAGTGTGAATTCAATTTATTGATATCTTGAATTAAATCTGTTGACATGTTTAAATTAGATTATGAAATGAAATTATTACGTTTTGAATTGAAATGAATGTAGTGAGAATTGAATTTATTGACATGTTGAAATAAATTTGTTGACATGTTTAAATTAGATTATGAAATGAAATTATTACGTTTTGAATTGAAATGAATGAAGTGAGAATTGAATTTATTAACATGTTGAAATAATTTTATTGACATGTTTAAATTAGATTATGAAATGAAATTATTACGTTCTGAATTGAAATGAAAGTAGTGAGAATTGAATTTATTGATATGTTGAAATTCAATATGCAGGTATATCGAAGATGAGCGAGGAAGGAGTTCGTAAGCATTGCATCCTAGCTGCAACAAACCCAAACCACTTCACATGCAGTTACTGTGGGCACGTTACCAGGGGGGAATCACATGGATGAAGTTACACTTAAGTGGAAACGATCCGAAGAAAAACGTGAAGAAATGTCCGAGTGTTCCTTTAGAAGTACGCAAGGAGATGTTAGCGTTACAAGCGGCGACTGTCCAAAAGAAGAAAAGCAAGGCCGTCCTTGATGAAACCATAGACGAGCACTTGGCCGGACGCTTCGGTCTGACTCACGTAAATCTTGACCCGGACCAACAATACGAACGTGATATGATGCAAGCTCTTAAAAGAAGTCGTCAAGAGACACAGCCGGATGCTTGGAGATCTGGCCCTGGTGGGGGTTCCGGGATTTCACCACCACCAACTCATTTTCGGCAAGATAGTGGATGACAACCTTCGATCCCGGAAATCACGAATCCTAAATTGAAGCAACGTCTAGGACAAGCCGTTAGCAGCTACGTCATCCACGAGAACATACCAGCCGCCAAAGTGAAGTCGCCGCACTTTCGACACATGATCAATGAAGCTGTGGCAGTTGGTAAGACTCGTGTATTTGAATTTTGAACTACCGGTTTTAATTTGACAAGTATTGTGGTGTCCAACTGTACTTTCATTTTCAAACTTCACAGGTCCAGGTGTTCCGCTTCCGACTCCGTACGAGATTTATAACACGTACTTGAGAGCAGAGGTTGCATCCGTCAAGAAGTACATCGACCAGCAACGAGAAGTGTGGAAGGAATATGGATGCACCATAATGTCAAATAGATGGACGGGAACGACGCGTTTAAGCATCATAAATGTTATGGTGTACTCGGCGGGTTAGACTGTTTTTTTTAAGTCAATTGATGCGTCGGATGAGATCAAGAACTATTTGTACATCTATAAGATTCTGTCGCCCGTGGTGAAAGAAGTCGGAGAACACAATGTTGTTCAGATCATCACTGAAAATGGTTCGGCTTACAAGAAAGCCGGAATGAAACTCGCTCGTCGATATAATCTGTATTGGACTCTGTGCGCCGCCCATTGTATAGACTTGATGCTCGAGGACGTGGGAAAACGAGCGACTGTCGCCGAGGTTGTTAAGAATTGTAGAGAAGTCACGAAGTTCATCTACAATCACGGGGTAGTCCTCTCGAAGATGCGAGAAGAGAGACAAGGAGAGCTAATTCGTCCAGGTCCGATGAGATTCGCCACGAACTACTTGGCCCTAATGGGTCTCAAGAGCAGCCGACCGGGGTTGAAAAAGATGTTCACGTTGGATTGGTGGGACCGATATTCCTTCCGTCAAACTGCAGATGGCCAGTGTTGTCAATGGTGCCCACAAGAAGAGTTGTAGTCTTTATATTGTACATTTGATGTAATAAAGTCTCATGAAGACTCTTGCTTGTAATTGCTTATTCATTATTAAAAATTTGAAATGTTCATTCATTCCTCCTTGTCTGTTTGAAGCTTTATGATAAAACATTAGTCTTTAGTCCATAAACAAACTAAACAACTTACGAAGAGACAAATGTAGATTTGCATGAATAAACTCTTCGTAGTTTGCTTAAAACGATATATTCGCAATCTAAGGGTCAAAGGACTATTGACCTCAGTATGATTGTTAGAAGAATCTATGATGTCTGGTTATGAGGCATTGAGAGTTGGAGACTCTATAGTTCTTCTAGGTATTTTCTGAAGGTACTGAATTGACCAGTGCACTTCTAGAGACAAGATAAGAACAAACCATTTAACCTCTTATGTCTCGAAGTCACTACGTATGAATTGCATCGTGCTTACCTTAATCTTGAAATGAGACATGTCATTTCACACCTTACGTATTCTCATTTGAGAAAGTCAGAGTTCGGACTCACTATGTGATTCCGAACAAGGCCTATTGGTGAAATACTAAGTTGTGAGAATGTCATGAGTAACTTTGTGAAGTTCTCATAGATATGGAATTCATGTACAAGATTGCTGAAATGCAATGTATATCACTTCATGCTTTGTTCCTTGGAATGTGAATAAATGGACCGGCCAGTGTCCAAATTGAGTCTTGACTCCTTTGGATGAAACAATGTGACTTGTTAGCTCCTCGTCAATACATTGTTTCTAACTTATTCACAAGCTACAAATGAGTTGAGGAAATAACAGCTAGAAGGGTAAAATGATAATTTTTGTAAATCCCGACTAGCTGATGATATTCATGAAGGGTAAACACTGATAATATTCTGTGGATCCGCTCATTACAATTAGGTTGAATTCTTGAGTAGAAAATAAATTCATTTGAACCGAGAGATTTTCAGTGTCAACTCTTTAGTGGAGTCAGTTGACATTAAGCTAAACTTGGAAAAAAGGTTTGTGAACTTTTGAGTCCAAGTGTTTAGCTCAAGCTTTGTTCATTTGGATCCATGAGGTCAGTGTCACGAATCACATCGAGTAGGAATAGTTAAACTAGAAGCTAAGTCAAAACAAAACGAGACAAGTTTTGTGAAAATTGTCAAAAGGGTATTTTTGTCTTTTGAGACATAGGATGAAATGAATGTCAATAAATTTTTTGACAAGGTCATTTGATGACTCAATAATACTCGGCCATGACTTGATCATTGGGCCTTGTGAATTAATTTCATTTCATTAGAATTTTATTCAAAATTCTTAATGGGCATATTTCATGTTGTCATGAACAAATGGGAAAGCTTCTAGAATGCCTTTCTAGAATGATGTTAGGCGCCCAACATACCCAAAGAAAGAGAGAATATTTTGTGCATGAATGTATGAAGATACTTGCCAAAAGTAAAAAGGAAATAAATTTCCCCTAAGAGGAAATCAAGTGGGCGCCCAAGAGAAGTGGATAAGCAAATAAAAGAGGAAATAAATCCAAGGACTTGCTTGGATCCTCTTGGCCGTGTGCTGTTGTCAATGGTGCCCACAAGAAGAGTTGTAGTGTGTATTTATGTACATTTGATGTCATATAGTCTTACGAAGACTCTTGCTTGTAATTGCTTATTCATTAATAAAAAGTTGAAACGTTCATTCAATCTTCCTTGTCTGAAGCTTTATGATAAAACCATAGTCTTTTAGTCCATAAACAAACCAAACAACTTACGAAGAGACAAATGTAGATTTGCATGAACAAACTCTTCGTAGTTTGCTTAAAACGATATATTCGCAATCTAAGGGTCAAAGGACTATTGACCTCAGTATGATTGTTAGAAGAATCTATGATGTCTGGTTATGAGGCATTGAGAGTTGGAGACTCTATAGTTCTTCTAGGTATCTTCCGAAGGTACTGAATTGACCAGTGCACTTCTAGAGACAAGATAAGAACAAACCATTTAACCTCTTATGTCTCGAAGTCACTATGTATGAATTGCATCATGCTTACCTTAATCCTGAAATGAGACATGCCATTTCACACCTTAGTATTCTCATTTGAGAAAGTCAGAGTTCGGACTCACTATGTGATTCCGAACAGGGACTATTGGTGAAGTACTAAGTTGTGAGTATGTCATGAGTAACTTTGTGAAGTTCTCATAGATATGGAATTCATGTACAAGATTGCTGAAATGCAATGTATGTCACCTCATGCTTTGTTCCTTGGAGTGTGAATAAATGAACTGGCCAGTGTCCAAATTGAGTCCTGACTCTTTTGGATGAAACAATGTGACTTGTTAGCTCCTCGTCAATACATTGTTTCTAACTTATTCACAAGCGACAAAGGAGTTGAGGAAATAACAGCTAGAAGGGTAAAATGGTAATTTAGTAAATCCCGACTAGCTGATGACATTCATGAAGGGTAAACATAGATAATATTCAGTGGATCCGCTCATCATAATTAGGTCGAATTCTTGAGTAGAAAATAAATTCATTTGAACCGAGAGATTTTCAGTGTCAGCTCTTTAGTGGAGTCAGTTGGCATTAAGCTAAACTTGGAAAAGGTTTGTGAGCTTTTGAGTCCAAGTGTTTAGCTCAAGCTTTGTTCATTTGGGTCCATGAGGTCACTGTCACGAATCACATCGATAGGAATAGTTAAACTGGAAGCTAAGTCAAAACAAGAACGAAAATTATCAAAAGGGTATTTTTGTCTTTTGAGACATATGATGAAATGAATGTCAATAAATTTTTTGACAAGTTCATTTGATGACTTAATGTCACTCGGCCATAACTTGATTATTGGGCCTCGTGAATTAATTTCATTTCATAAGAATTTTATTGAAAATTCTTAATGGGCTTTTCTCATGTTGTCATGAACAAATGAAGAAGCTTCTAGAAGCTCCTTCTAGATGAGGATAGGCGCCCAAATACCCAAGGAAAAGAGAGATTATTTTGTGCATAAATGTATCAAGATACTTGCCAAAAGAAAAAGAGGAAACAAATTTCCTCTATGAGGAAAGTAGAACTTCGGCCAAACAAGCCAAGAGAAAGTCAAAGGCAAGGCATGGAATAAAAGAGGAAACTAATCCCTTGGGGATGTGTTTGATGTAGGCGCCCATTTAGGAGATTTGGGCAATAAAAGATTGCTCAAAAAGGCTTGGAAAATAAGAGGAAACTACTTCTTTCCAAGGCCAACCCTTCTCCTATAAATATGACCCTCATTCCTCTCATTCTATTGATCCCACACAAGTTAGAGATTGAGAGACTCTCTCTCTAGACATTGTGGCCGAAATTCCTCTCTCTCTCTCTCTCTAGTTTATTTTCGATTATTCTTGTTTTGGCACCTAGGTCCTCACTCGACCTAGTGTTTAACTCTGCGACTTCAAGACTTGTTCTTAAGTCGTAGTGTTTAAAAGTGCCCACTCACTAATTCCTTTATTTCGAGTGATTTAGTGATAGAAACTTTCGTGGTTGCTCGAGGTGCCGAGGAAAGAAAGAGAGACGTGCTGCGAGGGGAGACGAGCGTTGCAAACTTTCCAAAAGCTTCTTCAAAGTTCAAGCTTCAAGAAAGGTTAGTAAACTCTTAGCTCATATTGGTTTTTAATTACATGTACTTGCTTCTTTGTCTAGGTTAGTAAAAACTGTTTTTACTTGAAAAGAAATTTTTTAAAATTCCGCCGCTTCCCGAAGCGTTTAATCTTTTTCTTAAACCCTAGATCAATTCCAACAAATGGTATCAGAGCTATGGTCAAAGATTAGCATGTACATGTTTTTAAAATTATGAGCTTGAAAATCGTTTTCGAAAGTTTACTAATTTTGTGACAAGTTAGAATTGTTATCTTAGATTTTTTTTAATTTATTGCTCTTGTCTTTAAATTAAAAAGCATGTTGATTTTCTATGAGTTTGGGATGTTTTTAAAACACATTAGAATCAGTTCTAAAAGTTTTTAATTTTTTATATTGAAAAACGTGTTTTAAAGGTTTGAGAAATTTCGAGTAAAATTTTGTGACTAGTTTTGTTATCTTACTAGTTTCTTATTTTTAATTGAATCGTTTTATGCTTGTTGTTATTTCTTTTATGCCTTGTTATTACCTTGCTAATAAAACACAAATAAAAGCTTTAACAACCTTCAAAAAACGTTCCGTTACACTCGATTCTTTTTCGCACCTAAAAATGACCAAGCTTTAATTATTTCTTTTTCTTCGAGCTGGAGTAAATCCGCATTAAAAGTGGCATAACTCTCTGCTCAGAAATCTAAATTTAATGATTCTTGCATCAAATTAAATCTCTGTCTGTCCTCTGTCCAATGCCACCGGTTTCGGCTCAAAAGGACATCGGAGCCGCCAGATATGGCGATTTTACTCCGAGGTGCACGGCTGTTCCGAAACTCCAGTTTTTTAGAAATCCAGATTTTCAAACCCCACTACCATGAGTTATAGAACTCTAATGAGAAAATTTTCTTGAGCAAAATTTTTTTTCATATGATTATAAACATGATGTGTAAGATTAAAATGTTTTGATTTTTGAAAGTTTAATTGAAATTTAGTTTTTACAAAACTAGTTTGAATTTTGAAAAACCGTTTTCACTTTCAAACTTGAAAATATTTTGTCACCCAAATCAAATAAGTTTTCAAAATGTTTTCAAAACTATATCTATATCACATATGTTCAAAATCTATATGCTCTTGAAAATTTGAGTGGGAGGTCTCCTTGTAGACAAGCCGAAAAATAAAAAGATGTGTAATCTCAAACTTTCAAGTGTTCGAGTGAGTTGAAGTTCACACTTCCCTCACGCACTTTCCTGAAATAGAAAATAGGAAAAAATCGAGTATGTACCTTGTGCCTTTATGCACTAATACTGCTCTGAACATGTCGATCTAGGGTTCTCTTCTAGTTGTCCGCTCTGTCGCTCTTTAACTAGGAAATCTGTTTCCGAACTTATAAGAGTCGATAAACCAACTCCAAAAACTAAGTGGGAGGGTTATACTTGTTGTTTGTAACCCACGATCCCCAACACTAATGAAAGAAGCAATTAACGTGGGACTAAGAGCCGCTCTTGCGACCCTCACTTAAATGGGAGTACTCCAAGGCGTTATTGCTTCGATCATTGCTCAATGAGCTACGTCCGAGAGTGAGACGATGATGGCAAGGCCTCCCCTTGGGGGATTGTTTTTCAAAGTTGACCTTTTGGACTAAGTGGTTGGTTGCACACTTAGGCTCAATCCCTAGTAATCCTCCTTTGAGGCTCTGCGAAAGGATGTGGGTGATCAAACCAATTTAAAAGGTGGCTAGTCAAAATAGATGTATTGACATCTTGGCTTAGCATTAATGATGTGTCATTTACTTATAAAAGGAGATTTTTCGCGGCCTTCTCTCCTGAGGGAGTAAATTATCGTTTGGTTTATAACACCTTTGGATTTTATAAAAGTCTTAATAAAACTTAAATCCTAAACCAAAGACTAATCATAAACTTGTTTCAACTTATATAGGCAATATGTCTCTCAACCATCTCTCAATCTTTCTTTCCTCGATCAAACTCAAAAACGAAAACTACGTAGATTCGAAACGTAACCTCGACATAATACCTACCGTTAACAAGCACAAATGGGTACTCACCACCCCGTGACCTCCTCTGACGAATGCTGATTCAACTCAAGAGGACAATGACGCCTTAGCGGCCTGGCTTCGATCCGATGAGATTGTGAGGTGCTATATCTTGGCATATATGAACAATGTGCTGAAAGAGCAACATCGTGACATCGAGACTGCCGCTGACATGCTCTACAATCTCCTTGAGATGTTTGGAGGGCAAAGGCGTCAAACAAGGCTACAAGCAGTCCGACAGTTTATGAGCTGTCATATGCAGGCTAGGACTCCTGTTGGAGACTTCATGATACTGATCATTAGTTTTCTGAATAAAATGGAAATCCTAGGATCTGAGATTGATGGGAAGAATATCATAGATATGATCTTAGAAACTCTCCCCGCATCTCTTGATACCTCCAAGATGAACTACTTCATAAACAAGCTAGAGTACACTGTTACCAAGCTTATGAAGGAACTTCACACTGCTGTAGGTCTCACTAAGAGAAAGAGGAATCAAGGAGAGGCACATGCTACTGAGCAAAAGCCTCCGCCTCTGGAACTAAGAAGAGACCTCATAAAGCCGATAAAAAGAACTGTCCTGCCTATCTCAAAGCAAAGGAACATAATATTGTACTAGTTACCGAAACATGCTTAGTAGCTAATAATGTATCAACGTGGATTCTTGACTCCGCTGCTACTAACCATATTTGTTGTTCCTTGAATGGTTTCAAGAAAACCAAAAGCTTAGAGGAAGGCGAGTTCTGTTTCAAATGAGGTGATGGGAGCCTGGTGTCCGCGAAGGCTGTGGGATCCGTGACGCTGTCTTTTGAAGACCGCACTTTAAAACTTGAATAATGTTTATTTTGTTCCTACCTTTGGGAAGAACTTAATATCCGTTGCTCGTCTTCGTGAGCAAGATTATTGTTTAAAGTTCATTAAGAATGGAATTCGTATTTCGTTTCCTGATAATTCTTTTGTCACTGATGCATGTATGAAAAATGCTCTTTTCTACATCTATCCCACTCAACCTTCCCTTTTAGACACCAAAATAGATAATGATCTAACTAGGGAGCCAAAGAGGATCAAACTTTCTGAATCCTCCGATCTAACAAAATCAACATACCTCTGGCACTTGAGACTTGGTCATATCAGTCTAGATAGGATTAAGAGACTTGTGAGGGACGGTCCACTCCAAGACTCTGCAATAGGTTCACTACCTACTTGTGAATCTTGCATAGAAGGAAAAATGACTATGCGACCTTTCTCCGATAAGGGTCGAAGAGCCACTGAGTTGCTGGAACTAATACATTCTGATGTATGTGGTCCACTCAGCCAACAGGCACATGGGGATACGAATACGTCGTTACCTTCACCGATGATTACTCGCGATATGATTTTGTCTATTTGCTCAAACACAAATCCGAGACCTTTAACGTATTTAAGGTCTTTAGGGCTTTAGTGGAAAAGCAAACTGGCAAAGTGATCAAAACCCTTCGATCTGATCGAGGTGGTGAGTATATGTCTGGAGAGTTCGATGACTTTCTTAAAGAAGAAGGTATCGCTTCTCAGCTTACCGCACCTGGCACACCTCAACAAAACGGAGTGTCAGAGAGAAGAAACCGAACTCTTATGGAGATGGTTAGATCAATGATGAGTTACTCATCACTCCCTATTTCCTTTTGGGGATATGCCCTTGAAACAGCCGCCTATATTCTGAACCAAGTTCCGTCCAAAACGGTTCCTGGTACTCCTTATGAACGATGGACTGGCCGTAAAGTGAATCTTGGCCGCATCCGAATTTGGGATTGCCCTGCACACGTGCTGAGGCAAAAGACTAGCAAGTTGGCTAGTAGGTCAGAATTGTGCCTGTTTGTGGGATATCCAAAGGAAACCAAAGGTTTTACTTTCTATAGTCCCGAGGACGATAAGACTTTCGTTAGCACGAATGCTCGTTTCCTTGAGGAGGACTTTATGAAAGATGCAAAACCTAGAAGCAAAATAGTGCTTGAAGAAAAGTTGGGTGAGGAAGCTTCTACCTCATCTGTAAGAACTGTTCTTACCCCAACTGAAACACAACCTAACTCATCAGAATCTCGTCAAGTAGTACTTAGACGTAGTGGGAGGGCTACTCAAAAGCCTGACAGGTACATGTCTTATGGAGACTCTCTTGTAGTCGTCTCTGACATGGATGATCCTGTTTCCTATAGCCAAGCGATGGCTTGTTCTGAATCAAACCTTTGGCTTGACGCCAAGAAAGTTGAAATGCACTCGATGTATGTCAACAATGTCTGGAAACTTGTAGACCTTCTTGAAGGGATTAAACCCGTAGGGTGTAAGTGGATATACAAGAAGAAAAGGGGTCCTGATGGGTACGTCGAGACGTTCAAAGCACGACTTGTGGCGAAGGGTTATACCCAACAAGAAGGGATTGACTATGAAGAAACCTTCTCGCCAGTCGCGATGCTTAAATCCATCCACATACTCCTATCCATAGCTGCAGCTCTCGACTATGAGATCTGGCAAATGGATGTCAAGACAGCCTTTCTGAATGGCAATCTTGACGAGCGCATTTACATGGCTCAACCTGACGGTTTCGGGATAAAGGTCAAGAGACCAAGGTTTGTGAGTTGCTTAAGTCCATTTATGGATTAAAGCAAGCATCTAGGTCATGGAATACACTAGTACAATTAATAGCATCAGGTGCGACAAAAGTCGCACCTGAAAGCATCCGCGTCGCACCTGAAAGAATCATCAGGTGTGACTTTAGATGCGACAAAGTCGCATCTGAAAGTGCGCACCTGATGATATTAGGTGCGACTTGTCGCACCTGAAAGTCATCACTATCAGGTGCGACATTTTAGGTGCGACTAGTCGCACCAAACGTCGCACCTAAATATCCCTCAAAATAAGAAATTAAAGCGTGAAGTATAGTATCAGATGCGACTAGTCGCATCTGATACTTTCGCGGGAAGAGTATCAGATGCGACTAGTCGCATCTGATAGTAATTCCCCGCGAAATATTTGGCGGGTACCAGTACAATCAGATGCGACTAGTCGCATCTGATACTTTTCCCGCGAAGGTATCAGATGCGACTTGTCGCATCTGATTGTCTGTAGTTTTTTTTTTTAAAATGCTGATTCTAATAGAATCAGCCTATTAAATATATAAAAATTATAATTTAAAAAATTAATTAAATAAATTTTTTGTTAAAATAAATAAATAATTTGAATAATATTAATTAGAATAATTATATAAATAATTTAATAGAAATTCTAATATTAAATTCATAAAATTTAATAATTTACGTTCAATAAATTTAAAAAATTACAATATATTCTTTTTGTTTCCCTTTTTCAGTCGAAGTCTTCCAATTCTGTAACGCACGGCCTCCTCTTCCGCCAGATCTTCCTCGTGCGCTGCCGCTCGAACGATGTCGCACCATTTCTACCGAACCTGGCGTCTGATTAGCATTTGGCATTGAAGCGGATGGCGGCGTCTGAACATTTGGCATTGAAGCGGATGGCGGCGTCTGAACATTCGGTATTGAAGCTGATGGCGGCGTCGTCCCAGGGTGCATCATCGCGGGAGATGTCTGCATGGGAGACGGATGCTGCTGTGTGTAGGCAAAGAACTGTCGCTGAAACGCCTCCATCTGAGCTTGTTGTGCGGCCAACGCTGCTTGTAGCTCGCTAATCACTGGATCTGGAACGCGCGTCGATGAAGAACCTGAGGACGAGCTGTCGTCCTGAGCCTGAGCCAAGAGATACGAGGATCTCGGGATCGAGGGACCTATCTCGACATACCAATCTCGACGTTGCCCGAGAACAGTATCCATCGCGTACTGCTCCGCCTGGTCTATGTCAAACGTTTGGCCTGAATCCGCTGCTTGTCGCTGCATATCCTCGACTTGAGTCATAATTCGCGCCTTCAAACATATGTTAAAAAAATTATTAAGATTATCGAAACTTGATTATTAAGTAATTAACACAAGTAACTTACAAATGCTTGTTGCGCCCAAGCTGTCGTCCAATTGCCTTGATCATCTTGATGTTTTTTCTCCCACGTGTTTAACGCCGATGCCAAAGTCCCATCTTCTCTACTCTGCAGTTGTTATGAAAATATGAGTAATGTATTTATTGCAAAAAAAATATTACAAAATTAGAATAAACTTACGTTCAAATGTCGATGAGCCAAAAAAGAAATCGACCCTTATGTGGACTTCGTTTTCTTGTTCTTTGAATTGTTTCTGTTGCGAGTAGACTTTTTCTACACATATTAAATTGCGTTATAATTCGATTTCATAGAAGATAACATAATTTTTTGAATTATACATTACCTTCCAATCGTCAGTTGCGAACTCCTCTATCACTTTCTCCTAATCGTCTTTTTGATATCCTTTTGGGATTTTTTTCTTGGCGACATTCATTTGCCCACAACATTTTCCTAAGAAAGTCCCTGATAATCTAGACTTTTGGTTGCGCCTCATACGCTTTGCATCGCGAATGATAGTCTGGTCAATCTGATGACGATAGCAATCCGCCGGAAGCAGCTCCTCGGTCTCATCATCCTTGTACACGAAAGTGTACTCGGAATGAAGTGCGCTCAGAATATTTCCCAACATCTGGGGCGTCACTTCGTTCCAATCACGAAGTGTGACCGGGATATGGACTTTCACCAAAGCGCCGACGCGGTTGTTGAATACTCCTACCTTTTTTATTGTTTTTCTTACGTCCTGGTAGAAAGTTTGGTTGATCGGGTCGTACCTAACAACTTTCGCACCGGGTACCCCATGCGCTGCTTTTGCCGAAGTAGACCCGGTTGTTGATCCCCTTGTTTTTTTAGGACTTTGGGAACCCGGTGTCTCTAGCGGAGACTCATCTCCACCTGCTCCTGAACGGTGTAGCGGAGACTCATCTCCACCTGCTCCACCTGCATCTGACATCCTGTAAGATGTGAACAATATTAGTAAATAAATATTAGTTTTCTGTTTAAAAAAAACGTGGACGGCACCACGGATTTTATTATTAACAAACCTCACATATGGCGGAGGAAAACCGTGGTTACATTATATAGTAAATAAACATACAAAAAAGATATTAATCATTCATCATCATCTATGCCTATAATGTTAATATCATCTTCTATATCGACATCAACATCTTCTCCCTCAAAAACGACTTGTCTCTCATTTTCATCATCGTCTTCTTCATCATCGTCAACGACAGTCACTAACTCAGCTTCATCGATTTCGTGTCGATGATTCAAACGCTCAATGTTTGACAACTCTATAGTCAATGGGATCGAGGCTGAGTTGGAGGGGTCAACTTCAGGAATGTCCCAAATCCCTCGATGATTGCATTCCTGGACGATTTCCCAGTCGCCGCCTTTAATAAGATCTTCGATGTAAAAAACTTGTTTCACTTGAGTCGCGAGTACGTACGGCTCCTCTTTAAACCACTGTTTCGCAGTATAAGCACTCGTTTCTCCAGTAGTCTTATCGGTGTGCACTAGTCGGTTTGCATGATACTTGTCACCGTACCAAATGCATTTGAACAATACAACACTGCAGTTCTGCCTATAGTTCACGACGATGACGTCTTCCATTCGACCATAGTAAGTGAAATCATCCACAAGTACACATACACCGCTATTTTGAGTGACTCGTTGATTATCGCGACGACGAGTGATGAACTTCACGCCATTTACAAAGCAGCTCGGATATTGATAGGCGACTTGAAGGGAACCGATAGAAAGCGAATAGAGCTCGTCAGACACGTCAGAACCACTAGCTTTCATATCAAAAATCTGATTACGAAAGAAAGCATTGATTAGCACTTGTGCGTTTATCAAAAAATTGCATTGATATTGTGTTATTACCTTCTTCTCAAACCAAATTTTGAACCTCTTTCTATGCTCCGCTTCAATATCGCGAACTCCAGATTCGCTCAAGAGATCCAAATGCTCGCTGTTATTAAAAACATTACTTCAATAGCAATATATAAATAAGAATGAATTGAAACATATTCCCAACGATAACTTACGTCAAATATGGATCCACTTCAGGATAGTTGGTATAGATGTACCACTCCGTGTTCTCTTTCTGTTCATCGTCTAATACTATCGGTTTCATCATCCCATAAGGCACACACATCTCGGATCGAAAAACAGAGAGCTTTCGCACTTGAACTTCATCTACACTTTTTTTATCTTCAAGATACCTTGCAACGAACGTTAGAGCTTCTTCTACAACATAAGCTTCCGCAATAGAGCCTTCTGGTCTAGCTCTATTTTTTACAAAATGTTTTAACGTCCCAAGGTATCTCTCAAATGGGTACATCCACCGCATATGCACCGGGCCGCCATACAACGCTTCATCTGGTAGATGAATCGCCACGTGAATCATGATCGTGAAAAAAGCTGGTGGAAATATCATCTCAAGCTTACACAAGATCTCGATGATAGACTCTTGCGCATTTTCAAGATCTTCTACTCTCAAGGTTCTCGAACTTATCAGCTTGAAAAAGTTGCAAAGCTCGGAGATCGTCTGATGTATTTCTTTTGGCACAAAAGGACGAATACCAACAGCCAACAACCTCTGCAAGATCACGTGGCAATCATGCGACTTCAAACCTGTGAGCTTTCCATCAGCAGTCACATTTTTCTTCAAATTCCCAGCGACCCCATCTGGAAATTTGACAGATTGGAGGAACTCGGTAAATCGCTGCCTCTGAACAAGGGTTAAGGTGTACGATGCTCGCGGTTTGTACCACAAATCCCCTTGTTTTTTCAAGTGGAGAGCGGTCTTGATGCCCAAGTCCATCAAATCAAACCTCGCCTTATCTGTGTCGTAGTTCTTCTTTTCTAAGCTGAGCAAGGTTCCGAGAAGATTCTCGCACACGTTCTTCTCTATGTGCATGAAGTCCATGTTATGCTTCAACTCCAAATCTGACCAGTACGACAACTCGTAAAAGATGCTTTTCTTGGCCCAATTTAGTTCGCACTCGGCTCGCTTTCGTTTTCTACCCACGGAGCCAGCATGTTTGCCAGTTGTCGTGCAAGAGACACTAGCCAACTGAGCGAGTATGTCCTGCGGAGTCAACTTCTCGGGTTTACTGCGTTTCTCGTGGCGATCCTTGTAGTGATCGGTGCTTTTTCTCAATCGGTGACGCATACGCAAGAATCGACGATGGTCGTAGTAGACGATCCTGTTTCTGACTTTCAAAGACGGCGTGTCAAGGTTGCACGTCGGGCAAGCGAGATACCCTTGGCCACTCCATCCCGATAAATAGGATCGAGCTGGAAAATCGTTAATCGTTCAAAGTAGCGCGGCACGCAATCGAAACACTTCATCGTTGGCGCCATCTCGAACACGGAATCCGGTCTCCCACAGTTCTTTCAGCTCTTCGACAATTGGCTGCAAAAACACGTCCATGTCCTTTCCTGGTGAGTGAGGCCCCGGGATCAAAAGCGTCAGCATCAAGTACTCTTTCTTCATGCATAACCAAGGCGGCAAATTGTACGCAGTTAGTACCACAGGCCACATGCTGTACGATAAACTCATTTCTCCGAACGGATTGAATCCATCCGCAGCTAGTCCAAGCCGCACGTTTCGAGGCTCTGCAGCAAAGCCTGGGTATCTCTCGTCCAGGTTTTTCCACGTCGTACCATCCGCAGGATGTCGTAGAACACCTACTTCCCTGACGCGATCTCTTTCGTGCCACTGCATCAAAAGCGACGTGTGTCGAGACGCGTACAACCGCTTCAATCGATCTTTCAGGGGAAAATATCGCAAAATCTTTTGCGGTATCATTTTCCCAATTGGCTTCCATCTGCTCTCGTTGCATACTGGGCACACGTTGACTTCCGCGAGTTCTTTTCGAAATAGGACACAATCGTTAATACACGCATCGATCATCTCGTATCCCATGCCAAAACGCTTCAGCTTCGCCTTTGCCTCGTAATGCTTCTCCGGAATTCGATTACCAGCTGGATGAGACTTCTTCAAGAGCTGCTAGAGTTCTGTAAACGACTTGTTCGTCCAATGGTTCGTGACTTTGAGGTGCATCAACGAAACCAAGAACGACAAAGAAGAAAACTCTTTGCATCCAGGGTACAATTCTGCTTCCAACTCGGCGAAGAGGTCTTCCACTTGCTCCTCTGCACGCACCTCGCTCTGGGTCGGCTCCGTAGCATCGTCGAAATCCTCGTGATCCCTGATATCCTCCACAGCACCGTGCAATCCTCCTATTCCTCTCTGATCTGTTCCTCCGATGGAATCTTCTTCATGAGGAAGGACGGCACGCTCGAGCTCGCCGTGATGATACCATTTTGTGTAGCCTGGGGTAAACCCCTTGTTCAGCAAATGGTTCCTGACAACCCCGATGTCGTGCCATCTCACGTTGTTACAAGGTTTGCAAGGACACCGATATTTGCCATTTTCGTTAGGGAATCTTCTTGCAGCGCGAATAAACTCGTTAACACCGGTTTTGTACTGCAATGTCACCCGATTATTCTCCGTGATCCAATCTCTACTTGGATTGGACATTTCGCTGAATGAGAGCGAGAAATGAAAGTTTGGAAGAGTTATTGATAAAGGACGACAGAGAACACAATGAAAGAGAGATTATGAATTCTATGTTAATTATTTTGAGCTCGGATTGAATAAGTTGGGAGTTTTTAAACTAATTCATTCGAAACTCTACCGAAATTTCGGCAGAGTTTCCCCTATTATACTGACAAACCAAAAACCTGCAAAATTATTTAAAAACATACACAAACCATCCAGAACTATCCTATAAATT
>NC_142765.1:17457623-17540340 GCF_054948205.1 Urtica dioica subsp. dioica
TTTACATTCTAGTCTTTATTTTTTATTTTTTTAAACACTATTTTAATCCTTTGAAAAAAAATATTTTTTAATTTTATCTATGAAAATTGAAATTTCCACCAATGAAATTGAGTATTGAGTGGAATTCCGATTAACACTGAAAAAAATAAATAAATAAATCTTTCCAATCAAACACGAAATTTAGTGTAAAGTGGAAATAAATTTTCACTTCCTTTCATATACTCAAGATTCTCTACATAACATAATGGCCGTTTTGTCTTTCTCTAGCTGCAAACCAAATGTAGAACATATATGAAAAAAATAATAATAATAACTTACTGGTAAACAAAATTTACAAAGGATAAAACTTCACATATTAGCTCAAAATTTTATAGCGACAAAACTCGTGTTAAATTTAATAGTTGAATAATAAAAAAAAATTAACAAAAAAGAGAGAGAGTTAAGTCCGGCTAACATCAATTCCATATTACACATATTTTTTTTGTGGCTTTTAATAAGACGATAATGATCTCGCATGATCAAAAACAGTCTACACAACATAATGGCCATATTTGTCTCTCTACACATGAGGAATAGTAAAATAATAGATGGCCATAATGATAATATGTACGTAATGTAAATTTGATGCCGTGGTGTGGAGACCCACAGCGGCGGAAGAATCGGACCCAGCCGTGTTGTCGTGAGTCACAATCGTTACCCATTTGCCAGTTCGATTCCAGCCTCCAGTGTCAGCGCGTGACCACCACGCCCCAACATTGCTTTTGTTTCTTTTGCATTTTTCGTTTTACTTGTAAAACCTTTTGATTGATGGTGGTGTGGTACGTCTACAAGTACAACACCCACGCGGTTTTCTTTTCATTATTATCATTTAAAGAATCATTCAAAACCCATCAAGTATCTCCCCCTTTTTTTTTTAAACGGATTTGTAAAAAAAAAATATGATTAATGTTACACAATTAAATTTCTATAACCAAACCGAGCACTAATAGGTATCAGCTAAGACGGGGCAAAAAAATCGTAAAAACCGTAAACCAAGTCGGAACGGTGATTTTTAGACCGCGCGGTCCGGTTTAAAACGGTTTTTTTTTTTGCAGTCCGATCCGGTCCAGTCCGGTTTACTCATTACAAACGGTCTGGTCCTGTTTTTTTTTTTTAAACCGTTAAACCGGACCGGACCGGTTTATTTATAAAAAAAAAAAAAAATTAATGTCCAATTAGCCAAATTAGGCATTTATGCATGTATTTCCCTCCCATACACGACTATATGTTTTTGTTTTAGTGGAAAATTAATGTTTTTTTTTTAATTATGTAAAACGGTTCAAAATGTTCCAAACGATCCAAAACGGTCTAGAACGGTCCGGTCTAAACAGTTCAAAACGGTCCGGTCCGGTCTAAACGATTCAAAACGGTCCGGTCCGGTCCGATTTTTACAGTTTTTTGATCCGGTCCGGTTTGGGTTTTTCGGACCGTTTTGAGCGGTCCGGTCCGATTTTTTGGTCGGTTTTGGACCGGACCGGATCATGCACAGGCCTAGTATCAGCGAGTGTTGATCATTGATACTCTAATACAGGTGAGACTCACTTGACATGTGAGTCACACCACCTCTCTCACATCAACGGATCAGGGGCGCTGATGAAAATCATTAACGAAATTAAAGTGTGATAAAGAAGAGGAGCTGGCAATTTGCTAACAAAACAAAAAAACCAAAGTGCTATAATAAATTAACAAAATAATTTTTTATCATCAAAATACTATTGAAGGCTAAAATTAATTGAGAAAATATGATTTTATGATATATATATATATATATATATATATATATATATATATATAAGAAAAATATGATTTTATGATCATTGGGTAGAAGATAGCCCCATTGCATTATGGGCAAGTGGACATTAAAAAAATGACAATATTCCGTTTGTTCAAGTAAAATCTATTATGGTGGGCTAATTTGATAGTATTCAATGCCAATATAGTGTATTTTAGTCATAATTTTATTTAAATATATGTTAAATGTGATGAAGATCAACTAATATTTATTCCAATGCCAAATTCGGTTAAATTTAATATAGGGCAAAAAAAATATCATGTTTTAAGTATTACTTGTTAAGTAGTTAAAACATGATTTATGTTGCCTCTCCACTCTGATATCGGCCTTTTTCCATCTCAGCCATGTTGATGATGGTTGCGCTTCGTTCTCTGAGGCTGGTTGTCGATCCCATTCATCTCGATTGTGCGCTACATTTTGAAGATGGTTTCTCAATTGTGGTTAATAGACACATTCTTTCCAAAATACAAAATGATAGAGAGTTAACAAGGGGGACGTAGATTTGTGATAGAGAGTGGATGACCATCCAACGAGTGTTCTTCCGAATGGGGTCGCTTATACACAAGGTTTATTGTATGTTTTTAAAAAATAAGATGTATGTGTTTGATTCTTTTGGTGGTTTTCTTTATGTTGTTGTGTTTTAATTTTGATTTTGCATTCCACATTGTGGGTTTGTTGTCACGAAAATGATTTAGTTGTCTTTCGGATTTTTCCTCACGCAATTTGATCATACAAATTCTCAGATGTCTTTTATCGCGATTGTCATGTCAATTAATTAAGGGAAAATAACACATTTATACCCTGTGTTTTAGTGAAATGTCGAGTTTAACCTTCGGTTTTCAAAAATGTCGAGTTCATACCCTCTGTTTAACTAAAATGACGAAATTATACTCTCTGTTTAACTAAAATGACGAAATTATACCCTGAAATGAATAACAACGTCACAAATCTCCCTTTCATTGATATTAACTCTTATATAAGAAAAACCAAATCAAATCTAAATCAGTGCCCTAACTTCCAAATTCTCAATTTTGAAATAAAAATAGCCTTAAATTGAAAATAATTAATAAAACTCATACCTCCTAAGAAATGACTTCATTCCGTGTTCGAATTGTAACTCTAAATCCTGGATTCTCTGTTCAATTATGCGATTTTGATGACTATCAACTATCGATGTTTACCCCTTTGCCTTTTTCTGTGTTCTTCACGATTAAGAGACTACTGTTTATTTTTTAGTTTTTAAATAAATTACATATATGGCGCGAATGAATAAAGATAATTGGTGTTTATATATAAATATTATAGTCAACGTCAATGAAAAGTCAATAAAAAGAATATTCGTGACACTGTTGTCTATTTCAGGGTATAATTTCATCATTTTAGTTAAACAGATGGTATAATTTCGTCATTTTAATTAAACAGAGGGTATGAACTCGACATTTTTGAAAACCGAGGGTTAAACTCGACATTTCACTAAAACACAGGGTATAAATGTGTTATTTTCCCATTAATTAATGATGGATTTTTAAACCAGACACAGATCAAATTACCGTAAATATAATGTATCAATTGTATTCCGTCATTAAAAACTTTATACAAAATATGCTATTAATGATTCTAATTTTGAGGCCTCCATTTTAATGGTGGAAATATATTTGAGATCCATATTAGTAAGTATTTTACATGCTATTTAATGAAAAGTTTAGTATTAATATATAATAAATCAAGCATTACTCTTTTTTTTATACATTTTTAATAACACTATTGCACGTACATGTTCATTTTATTCTACTTTTTATTTTTTTTTATAAAAAAACGAGCATTTTTTAATACTTCTTTTAATAACATTATTACACGTACGTGTTCACTATAAAAGCTTACTAACATAAATAAATTATAAATGTACATGTTACATTTTACACATACGTGTAACGTACCATAAATAAAGTATTAAATATCGTCACTGCCTAGTTTTCCTTCCCACTCATGTTACCGTATTGAAGTGATTTTCATTTTTTTTTTATTATACGTCTTTTGAGTTTTGTCAGGATTTAACTTCTTTGTATTGATGGACATTAAATAGATAAATAATATATGATAATGGGCATTGATTTTAGTAAAGAAGGAAAAGTAAGAGAGAGACAGAGAGAAGAGACCGTATACGGAAAGAGGACCATACGGCTTGTCCGACACTCCCACGGAAGACTTCTTTCAGCGGAGAGTGGGTCCCACTATCTCTTTATTATTATTTTGTATTATTATATTTCTGCTTCTGTTAAACCGCCCTTGTATTGTAAGTTGTAACGTCCCTAAATATGTAACTACACTTTTACCCTTAACCAATATAGCTCAACTCAACTATCGTGACAATTAAATAATGTCATGAAAACTAGAAGAATATTGTTTTTGTTTTTGTAAAATGATAGAAAATAATAAATCGTCAAAATTTGACATCGTCTAGGAATTATTGTCATTACATATGTTTACATGAAGAATAATAAACTTTTACATGACAATTGGTTTGAACTTAATTAACGACCCTCTAATATTTGTGAATGAATTATTTTTCACTCACTGTGTGTCAATATGAATAATAATTATTGATAAAACAATATTGCAATTGAATATTTAAATGACAATAACAAAATGATTAAATTGTGTTTTCTAGACAAATTATGATAAAACGGTGGTTTTGATTAAAATTGACTTTTGCAAAATTCACTCTCGTATGAGTTGTATTCTCAGCTCTCAAATAAGGTGAGTTTGAAAGGCTGGCCACACTGGAAGACAACCGAGGTCGATGAGCCTAGATGATTTTGTGGCCCATTACTCGGGATTACGAAGTCCAATAATGCTTAAGAAAGACGAAGAAGTCCCATTGTCAACAATAAAAATGATATGTACATGAATATATAAATGCATTTATTTTTTGTATTCACGTATTTTTTTTTTTTATAATGCTAGCTATTTCATTAGTTCATCCTCGTTATCGGACGGTACCGGAAATACCATTTCCGATGACGAACCTTTTTGGCTCGGACTGAAACGGAAATTTCCTAACATTAACGACGGAGTTTCCGGCCTTACGGTAGTGGTATTTCAGGGAATGCTAAAAAACTTAACGAAAATTAAAAAAAAAACGATAAAGGAAAGCTTGATCGAGTTGTTACAGTCCTTTTAATGGCAGACGCAATCTGGGCCGTTGGATTTTACATCCAACGGCCCATATTCAATAAAATTAAATTAAATTAAAACTAAACCTAGATGCGCTAGCGGAAAGCCAGGTCTTCCATCTTCTTCCGATCAGTGCCTCTGTCACTTCCGCCTGTCTTCGAAAATCGTTTCGTCATTTTCATGTCGCACAGAATTTGGAAATTCCGTCAGACAAAAATACGACTCGAAAGTCCTTCATTCAGTTACTTCCGTTGCCGAATGCCAGGTTTAGTTTAAGAAAAATATCTACAATTTGACACATTTTTCAATTTGAATTGAGTAATTAACACATATATTTTTTATTGGTGAAATTAAGTTCTTAAATAGTAGACATAATTCCTCTACGTAACATTAATTTTTGATGAAAAGATCATCCTGGCTATTGGAAGGAAATGGAAATTCCATTTCCAATAAGCCACCTTCCATTTCTTATTGGAAATGGTATTTCCATTAGACATTTTGATGCCTTCCATTGCTTATTGGAAATGGAATTTCCGTTACGTTTAATGGAAATCCATATTTCCATTAACTTCCAATAAAGAATTAAAAAAAATAAAAAAATTAAATTTAAATGGTAAATGAAAGGGATTAAACTGTTAATTTTTTTAAAAAATGGTAAATGAAATGGACTAAATTGTTAATTTTTTAATAAAAAAAAAAGTATAGATATGTAAATTAAATTTCATCTTTATTAATAATTATTAGGTACAATTTTTTGTTCTTGTTCTTTTGTTGCTGTAATATCGGTATAGAATATACATTGATGTGCTGTTTTTTTTTAATTCAATGAGTAATAAAAACTAACAAGTACTACAGCCCCTGCCATATATACACGTTACACACACACACACACATCCTCAGTAAATCCAATGGTAATATGCATTCCGACGCCAACAGCCCATGCCATTTCCATGTGCCACGCAGAAGAAAACTGTCATTTCCATGCCACGCGGCAAACGGTACTTCCGCGAGGCCCACTTCACGTGCGGAAGCCGTTCCTTCCGTGGGACTCCCGTCCGAGAAGCCAGCTTGATGAAAAGATGAATGATCAAGTAAAGTGGACAATTAAGTCAAATTAAATAGTACGGGATGAATGACACTATGTCATACAATCATAAACAAAACAACAACAAATCTTCCGGTATAAAAAGAATGCAACTGAAAGTTACATAGAATGCGTATAACAAAGTTTTAATTGAAATAATATATATAATACGCTACAAACATTTATTACCAAAATAACAAATCATAAGTAGAGCAAATAGGGTCATTTCGGTTCGGTCCATGGAAAAAGCAGAAAAAGGCATTGAACAAAAAATGAGTGGCAAGATGGAGATAAGTGAAGACGTGGGAGGGCAAAATGGGAATTAAAGAGAAGGACAATGAAGAAAGTAGCCCAGTTTGTCTCCTCAGAAGAGGATCTTCGCACGTTACGAGCTTTTGGTATTTTGCTGTGCAAAAATAATACCGACTCCGAGTCATAATAACACCACCACCGCAACAAACACACACACCAAATAAATAAATAAAAAATTCCTAACACCAACACACACATAAATAAAAATAATAATAAAAAATAAATATACGCCACGTAACAGTAACTACATTCAATAAATAAAACAAATGAAGCATTTGAGAGAGTGAGAGTGAGTGTGAGAGAGAGAGAGAAGCAACGAAACCACACAAAACAGAGGGCGAGGCTAATTCGCCAGCTTTCTCTCTCTCTCTCTCCTTCTTATTCTTCACTTTCTCTCTCTAGCATTCAAAATGTGAATTTGAAGAAAGCGAAATCCGTACCGAGCGAGTGAGTGAGCGAATCAGTCCGTATGGTTTTTGTTTGGGAAATCAAATCAATCACAGAGAAGGACAAGAAGAAGAAGAAGAAGAAGACGAAGAGCATGTGCGAAGGTGAGTGACGACGAGTACTCAGTCCGTACGACTATTGTTTGGGCGAAATCGAATAGATATTGTATCGGAGAAGATGAAGAATAGCTCGTGAGTCAGCGAGTCAGTCCGTACCGTTGTTGTTTGTTTGGCGAATAAAAAAAAATCGAAGAAGATGAAGAGCATGTGCGGAGGGAGGAGGAGAGTGTCTCTGGGAGAGTACAAGAGAGCTGAGTCGTGGTCGAAGTACTTAGTCTCCTCCGGCGCGAAGATCAAGTCCGGCGGCGGAGACGAGTGGAGCGCCGATCTCTCGCAGCTCTTCATCGGCTCGAAGTTCGCCACGGGACGCCATAGCCGGATCTACCGAGGTGTGTACAACAACCTTGACGTGGCGATCAAGCTCATCAGCCAGCCGGAGGAGGACGAGGCTCTCGCCGCCGAGCTCGAGTCGCACTTCATCTCCGAGGTCGCGCTCCTTTTCCGGCTCCGTCACCCAAACATCATCTCGGTCAGACAATACTTCTCTTTATATGTAAATTAGGAAATTCGTTTTTTTTTTTTTTTTTGCCCCGCCGTTCATCCATATCCATTCACTCATTACTATTTCAGTCTGTGGATATCAGTTTTTGGTGGTCCTCGAACACGATGATTTTCATCTTCATTTTTTTTTTTTTTTTTTTTTGCACTTTTTACTATACCAGTCGTAGATGTATTCCTTCTTCTGAAAATGGTGCCAAAAACATGATATTTTTGTGGTTCTTGAACTCGGCATTATTTTCGCCTGCATTATTTTGTTTTTTTGTTTTTGTTTTTGAAGTGTAGGACTACTATGAAATATTAATAAAAAAAAGAAATGCATAATCTGATTATTGCTAATTTGTGTTGAAAAATGATCTTTAATCCTTAACACGGCTTAAACGAACAGTTTAGAGGACTATGCCAAGGAATCCACATATCCTGACCGTTTATCTTTTATATATGACCATTTATAGATATAGAAAGAGAACGGTAATATCAGTAGATTAGTATTTCGGTAGTTTTCGAACACGCATGATTTTAGCCTGCCTTTTTTTCTTCTTATAAGTTTAGGACTTTGGTGAAAGCCTGTTAAGATTTGTATTATCTTATTACCAATTCGTTTTAAAATACATTTTAACTTTACTGACCTGCATTGCTTTGCAGTTTAGGACTGCTGCAAAATCCAATCAAAATTTTTGTTGTTTGTTTGCTAATTTGTTTCCGCATCGAAGAAATCTACTGACTTTATAAGGGTTACAAGATCATCGACTAGTATGTTTGTTGTCAATTGATTTTGCGATACAAAGACTTTTAATTCTTGCAGAACGGAAAATCAATCACCGTACATTATTGGATTCTTTCTTTCATAAATGACTTGGTGCTCCGATATATATTCTTTTTTCCCTCCCCCCCGAAAATCAAGTAAAAAAAAAAAACAATATGTTCGTCGAACAAACATGATATTCTCCCGCATTTGTATTTGCATATTTCCAATTTGTTTTGAAACCTTTTTCTAAAAAAAAAAGAAAAATTTGTTTTGAAACCTTAACATGGTATCAGATACCTTAACATCGAAAAATATGCTCACCGGTTTCGAATAAACCAATTAGTTGTCATATTAAAGACCATAAAGACCCCTATACTCCCTACAAATTTGATTGCCAATTTGTTCCGAAACATGCTTAGAAATCCAGAGCTGAACTGCAATATACAAAGGAAAAAAAAATTGATCGAATGCTAAAAACTCGATTCACACAGTTCGTGGGAGCTTGTAAGAAGGCGCCGGTGTTCTGCATAATAACGGAGTATTTAGGAGGCGGGTCTCTGAGGAAATACCTCCACCACCAAGAGCCACACTCGGTCCCTCTGAAGCTGGTCCTGAAGCTGAGCCTCGACATAGCCCTTGGGATGCAATACCTGCACTCGCAGGGCGTGCTTCACCGAGACCTCAAGTCGGAGAATCTCCTTTTGGACGACGAAATGCGAGTCAAAGTGGCCGATTTCGGGATCTCGTGCCTCGAGTCCCAGTGCGGGAGCGCCAAAGGGTTCACGGGAACGTACCGATGGATGGCTCCGGAGGTGATTCAGGAAAAGCACCACACAAAGAAGGTCGACGTCTACAGCTTCGGCATCGTCCTCTGGGAGATCTTGACCGCCTTGACGCCCTTCGAGAACATGACACCCGAACAGGCCGCCTTCGCCGTCTCCCAAAAGGTATATTTCACGTATGTATTTTGTACGTATGATCAATTGAATATAATTTTATTTAAAAAAAAAGAAGGAAAGCTTAGTCTAGAACGAAGCAAAATATAAACTAGGTCGCGCTATAAGATCAGTAACGCTGAAACTAGAAAAATCTGATTTTTTTTTTTTTATTTTTTTTTTTTATGAAGCAAGGGAAATCTCCGATGATCGAATATTTTTTTTCTAGAGTTGGGATCTAGGGATTATAGGATTCATGATTATTAGATAATTAGGGGGTTAATGGCTTGGTTCATCTAAGTTTAGAGGGGAAAACATAGCTGCTCGATTTCAATTTTTTGTTTTCTTTTTCTTTTAATTGCACATGCATGATATACGTATCTGTTTAAGCAGGAATATAGCCTACACTTATGCTGATCGAATATTTTCGAGAGTTGGGGTTTAGGGATTAAAGGATTCATAATTTTTAGATAATTAGGGGATTAATCGCTTGTTTAGTGCGAATTTAGAGGGGAAAAAACGTAGTTGCTCAATTTCCTTAGTTCTTGTAGGAGAAGTACTAAACAATAGGCTCAATTCGCATAAGAAATAGCATCTATGTTTGAGACAATTCTACTTGGGGAATTGAAGATAGTTTTTTTTTGTTTTGTAGTCCTAATCCATAGCCCGATATATTTTGCAAAGCCTCTCCTCTTTTTAAAGGTGAACATTGTTGAGTGAAAGAAAAAAACAGACGTTGAAAGTTCAAAATATATTAATTGGCTCAAGCGAATTGCGAATTCTGTTTTAAATCTAACTATAATGTCTCAATTTTTTTTTTTTTTTTTTTTTTTTTTTTTTATCTTCACAGAATGCAAGGCCTCCATTGCCGTCTGATTGTCCCGTGGCATTGAGTCATCTGATAAACAGATGTTGGTCAAGCAATCCCGACAAACGACCGCACTTCGACGAGATAGTTATGATTCTCGAGAGTTACTCGGACGCCCTCGATCGCGACCCTGATTTTTTCTTGTCTTACAAACCGCCCTCGGGTTTAAGTATTATTTTCCGGTGCTTGCCAACGTTGAAGTCCCGCAACAAATCCTCTTCTTTAAAAGTCTAGGAAAAAATCGGGTTCGACGCATAATGTCATTTAACTGTACCATATTGAAATATCATTATCAAGGCCTCTTTTCTTCTTCTTTTCAATATACTGGAACTAAATCAGTTCCTTTTTTTTTTGTTAGTGTTTCAATTTGTACGTACTAGATCTCTTGGACTACATCCAATGTGAAAATTTTAATCATCATTTATCCGACAGAGATTGTCCCTGTGATTTCATTTGCAACTAAAACAAATTTCTTCCTTAATAAGTTGAACTTTTTTTTTTTTTTTTTTGGGTGGTGGTCTGTGAGAACAACTTTTGGCTTATTAAAAAGGGAAAATAACACATTTATACCCTGTGTTTTAGTGAAATGTCGAGTTTAACCCTCGGTTTTCAAAAATGTCGATCGAGTTCATACCCTCTGTTTAACTAAAATGACGAAATTATACCCTGAAATAAATAACAGCGTCACAAATCTCCATTTCATTGATATTAACTCTTATATAAGAAAAACCAAATCAAATCTAAATCAGTGTCCTAACTTCCAAATTCTCAATTTTGAAATAAAAATAGTCTTAAATTGAAATTAAATAATAAAACTCATACCTCCTAAGAAATAACTTCATTCCGTGTTCGAATTGTAACTCTAAATCCTGGATTCTCTGTTCGAATATGCGATTTTGATGACTATCAACTATCGATGTTTACTCATTTACCTCTTTCTGTGTTCTTCACGATTAAGAGACTGTTGTTTATTTTTTAGTTTTTAAATAAATTACATATATGGCGCGAATGAATACAGATAATTGGTGTTTATATATAAATATTATAGTCAACGTCAATGAAAAGTCAATAAAAAGAATATTCGTGACACTGTTGTCTATTTCAGGGTATAATTTCGTCATTTTAGTTAAACAGAGAGTATAATTTCGTCATTTTAGTTAAACAGATGGTATGAACTCGACATTTTTGAAAACCGAGGGTTAAACTCGACATTTCACTAAAACATAGGGTATAAATGTGTTATTTTCCCTATTAAAAATAGCGTTGCTATAAAGAATTTGTTACATCCTTCAGTTAGCTCTATTGAATATATTTCCTATTTTTAATAAATAAATTACACGACTTGAGAGCAGCTCCGGAACAAAGATCCTTGGAATCTTGTATGTCAAACATAATTAATTATAAATTAAACTTTACTTGTATATAATTATAAGATTACAAGTTTATTACCACTGAGACAGTTTGGCCGAGTGGTCTAAGGCGCCAGATTTAGGCTCTGGTCCGCAAGGGCGTGGGTTCAAATCCCACAGCTGTCAAAATGTTCTATTTTTTTCTAACCTAAAACAGAGAGGTTATCTAATCGTAATTTACCATATTTGATTTTATTTTCCTCAATGTTTATGGACAGGAGCTTTAATTAACTTGACGACAACCATTGCTCTTTTTTTGTGTGTGTGTTTAATTTACATGTGATTGATTGATCTCATACTCCTAATCCTATAGGCTATATAAGCTTTATTTATTTTTAATAAGAAAGCATGACCAACATTATAAAGTAACTGGCAAACACTATATTTGAAGGGAAATAAAATCCCTCCACTAATCACTGAATATACCATGAAAAACAGTAACCAATGTAACTAATCTGTGTCTAGCTGTTGGCTGATGCTGAAATTGGATCGATTAGGGTCGGATTTTGACAATTTTTTATACATGTATCTGAATTTTCAGTTTTTAAAATTCAGTATAACATCCGGTCTAGTTTAGTCTAAAATCGAAATTCGATTATCCGGTTTCTTAAATCCAATATCTGATTTTCAAAATTCGGTTATCCGGTTTTTTTTTAAATTTCGGATACAGTTTTATATCCAGTTTAAAGAAATCGGTTATCCAATATCCATATTTGGTTCTATAACTATTACAATGGTCAAAATACGAGTACAAACGAGTCATAAAAAACTCTAAAACTGAATAAAAAGTAAATTTCAAAAGGATACCCGCATTCACGAATCTATACGTTCTCCTCTCCAACTACTTAAAGATGCAAATATCATAATATAAAATTATAAATTACAACATGATCATAATAACGCAAACATACAATTGAAACCGTTCTAACAATTTTACCTTGACATATTATATAATCAAGTTGTCGTAGTAGGAGTAAGAGTTTATATACGAGAAACCTCTTCTTCTATGACAACTTCATCATCATCTATTTATTATGACATATAGTTAAAATAAATTAGTTTTAATAAATAAATAGAAAATGCACTTGTCAAATAAAATATCAAATTAAAAGTTGTGAGGTATTTTTTTCCCTAATCGTGAGGTCTAAATAAAATTAAACACCCAAGTTTAATTTTTAAATAAAAATAAAAAATTCGGTTATATAACGATATCCGAATTTGTCTAAAACCAAAATCGATATCCGGTCCAGTTTTTGAAACCGGATCGATTATCCGAATCCGAAATTTAGTTATCTGACATGGCTCCAGATTTCGATTTCGGATCGATTTAGATATCCGTTTTATCCAATTTTCGGTTCAGTTTTGTGCAGTCTTAATACAAGTCAACATTGCAAATTTGCAACCAATCTCGCGGTATTCATATATATATATATGTATATATTTATAAAATATATATATATATATATATATATATGCATATATATAATTTAAGTTATACTGCCATGCAAATTAAATTCAGTTCGATGAGGTTTACTGTAATAGACATTAGATTTCGGATACAAGTTTGTTTTCTAAATGGTGTGCAACGCCAACATATGCCATGATATGATTTTTAGTGCTTTGCATGATGAATATCTAGCCAAAACGGAACATTATGCATATTACGTACGATTGCTTTGTTATAATCTTTAAACACAATTATTTAAGTAAAAAGGTGTCACTGATTTCTTCTCTCAATTTTCCCCAAAGATATGGTTTCCGAATGTTTTAAGTCAATAATCATCATCAACATTTAAATAAGATTATCACATCAATTGCACTATTATTACTTAATCATATTCGCCGGTGTGTAGACTTAAATAATAAAAAACATTCTAGATTTACACACGTTGTGAATTTTAAAGATAAATATCAAACTGATCAAAGTACAATCATTTATTTCCAAATAAATATTTTAAAAGGTAAATAAATAAACAATTTGATAAACGAACTCTATGAGGCGTCAAATAATAAGCTCATCTACAAATCTACTTGATATATATTTTTTTTAAAACGTACGGATTTTCTATTAGAAATTGGATAAAACACCCATCAATAGAGGAGAGTAACATTTTACTACAAGAAACATCACAGACCTAAGCCGAAGTGAATATAAAACTAAGTTATGATGATTGCACGTTTTGCGCATGCTTCCAACAAAAGTAAAAACAACGAGCACAATAAGATTCGAGCACGCATAAAGCTCTTTCAATAAACCTATGATGGTTGATGGATATATCCAAACAACTTCGGTCCGATGACGACGAAGAAGATGACTCTTCAGCCTGTATAGATCAAAACCTAACAAGAAATCCACACCGGAATAGTGGACGACAGCTAAGCCGACTCCATAACAAATCAAACTAAACAAAACGCAACAACAAAATAAAAGATTCAAAAATATTCTTAAAACAAAAAAACCAAAATAAAATTTAAACTCGCCACCAGAATTTGATAGGCACCGCCGATGAGCCACGTCAGAGTGTTCTCGTCGCGGAGCAGCCACGTCACCGCACCGTCGCAGCCACACCGTACACCTGCCAAGGAACCACGTCGCTCAGCCCCCGTCGCCGGAGACCATGCAGTGCTCTCAACATCGACGATGAGCCATGTAGCGTCGTGGCCATCGCCAGAGAGCTACACAGCGCCGAAGAGCCACGCAACGCCGTCGCCATCGCCGGAGAGCCACGCAACACCGTTGACATCACCGAGGAGTCACACAGCGCCGTCTCCATTGCCCAAGAGCCACACATCGTCGTCATTGGAGAGCCACGCAGCACCGTTGCCGGAGAGGAACCACATTGCATTATCGCCGTCGCCGAGGAACAAGCCGCAAAGCCGTAGCACCAAGCTCGTTGTTGCTTCTCTACTCTGGTTACTTTTCGTCGCATGACTTCTTCCGGGACCGAAAGACACCCAACCATGATCGGAGTCTCCATTGGAATCGACCCCAGAGGAGAGAAAGTGAACTAGATCTAGATCTAGATCTAAAAAGAAGAAAAACTGAGGTTGAGGAGAGACAGGAGAGAAAACCCACTACTCAATGAAGGATTAAATGGATTGGGAGACCATAAATTTTAAGTACAAATCTACTTAAATTTAAATCTAATAATTTTATTAAGAAGTCAAACTAAAAGATAGATCTGCAATTGGTTGTTAATAAAATATTATATTTAGTGAGATATCTCCACATAAGTAAGAACATCTCCAATGAGTGGCAACTTGAGTTGCATGGACATGACATGAATGTCACTCAATGTAGTCTATCCATTGGAATTGGCTTAAAAAAAGAGCAAGTTGGGTATCACTGATTTTTTGATACCGATGTCAACTTAATTTTATTCTTTGTTTTCCAATTTTTAATAAAGTGAAAAATAAAATAAGATTATAGTTGACACCTTTAAAAATTAATACCATTGGAGTGTTTTTTTTCGTTTGTAAATTTCCAAATAAATGACATGAAATAATGTTATAATTGAATATCATTATAATACAAATGTGGTAAAAGTTGACTACTCTTAGCATTAGAGATAAGTAGCAAAGAGTTTTTCAACTTTTATCATGAGGCCGCAAGATGGCAACGCCAAAGACAACATGTGACTGTTTTGATTTTTTTTTTTTTTATTGTTTAACTTTCTATCTTTTTAATTTATTATTTATCTATTTTTGTTTTTTAAATTTCTTCTCTATCTCATCTTTTTCCTGCCTATTTTTTTTGCCCTTATTCTCTATCTTCTCTTACGCGCGTAGTGCGTGAATGAAAATAGTATATCTTAGGAGTGTATGAACTACTGCCAACGCCTCAATGTATATTACAAACAGTTATAAAAACAGAGATTAAATTTGACAGATTAAGGACATTCTTCAAAATACCCCATTTCAACTATCATCTATTTATGTCTTCAATTTGTAAGACCTTACTTTAAAATAATAACAAAACGGTCAATATCCAAGAAGCTAATTTTTCCTATAAATGTTGGGGCAAAGACCCTATTTGCTGTAAATCTTATTTCGAAGTTTTAGCATATAGGTCATCAATGTCATGATGCTCTTTTTTGGTGCAACAATATGGATGATTATGGTTTTAAATGATGAATACATTCATATATACCAATGCCAAGTGGACCCCAAATATATATACTCATTAGCTTATATTAGTAGCAGGTTTTGCCTCTCCTTAAGTTTTTATGAGTTTTTTTTTTCTTTTTCTATTTTTCTTATTCATAATTTTAATGGTCCAAATTTGCTAAGGATAGATGATTTAATTTCTTGATTTAGCATAGTACATACGTTTTAGTCCCGAAATCATTTGTTATCATTTCCACCTAGAGATATGCAAACTCACTTACCCACATAATTATTCAAAAAAGCTATGCATCTTTAGGTTCCCAATTGTCTCTTTTCAAGATGTTATTGGCCACTTAACGCACAAAGCTAGCTTACTTTATTGATCTATTCATTTCTCTAGCTGATCGGTCAAAAGATCTTTCTCAAGTGCTAAATTTGTTTGGAAGCAAAAAAAAAAAAAAAAAAAAAGTACAGAATTTGTAGGAAGTGTCATTATCACTTTTGCATGTGATGACATCATATATACATAATATGAGGTATGAGATTATACATTGATAATTTCCGGCACAAATGAGTCGCATAAATCAATTTGCTCTTAATGAGGATTCACTAGGAACGGTGTGAGTCGCACAGGTATAGTTATATGTACACTTCCAATTTTACTGCGAATAGTGATATGCGTTTGACGACATTGATGTAGTGTGAGAATTTGGATTAAGCTTTTATGTCGTGGTTTTACACATCTCATTGTTTATTTTAGTCAATTGACCGCGACATTATATTTACTTAAATGCCATGGAGTTCTATCTCTGGTAATGAAAAAAGTAACTCATCACTTGTATAAGAGGCACACATATAGATCTCTAGTCGATGTGTGATTTTCTGTTACACTACTCACGTCTAAGATTAAACAAATATAGCATGGAATTTGTAGAAATGGAGGCCTAAATCATGACTGAATTTGGCGATAATATCATGTTAAAAAGGTCATGAGGTTTTATTTTAAAACCAATTGATAACAAGAGGAGTAATCTCTTATGTTTATTTACAATTACTAATATTTACATTCATTTTTCAAATGAGATTCGGAATATGTCCCCTAATAATGGTAGCTCTTTGCATTCGTTCATCTTGAACTTAACCAAATACCCGTTTGGACTTAATGGATTTGAATCTGATACCATGTAGAAGTATCAATCTTGTAAACGAATTAAGAACAACTTGTTTTTGAGAGCATGGACTGCTCTTATTGTTGCTGAAACTTAATTATACGAGACTCACCAAATTTTCATGGCGGTAGTTTTTTACTCCGGTGAATATTTCTATAAAAATGTAAAAGAGTTAAAAGTGCTCTTGTATTTTAGATGAATGTGGCTGCAAAATTTTTACACCAAAAGCTATGCCAACAAAAATAAAATGATTTTTTGTTGTCAAACTTGAAAAATGAGGTTTCTAATTATCTTTTAGGATATTTTATAAGCCTGATGAGATTCGATGAACGCTCATAACCTTATCGTTGAAGATCACGTAGCTGATTCATTTGTGAGACAATTTAGCCAACATATATTTTTTTGTACATAAAAAATTGTCTAAAAAATGAAATAAGAAACATGTCTTTTTATTTCTTAAAAATATTTTATTATTTATGTCATGAATTATACATAATTATATTATATATTCATAAACAAATCATAAGGAATACCATTTAAACTTCAAACATGAAACAATTTTACATTGGTGAGATTTAAACTTCCGTTCTCTAAGCATATAAATAATTTAACAAGAAGTTAGTGTCACTCATAAGCGAACATTTCTATTATAAACAATTATATACGTTATTACTTGGTTTTTTTTTTATTATTCAACTTATATTTTAGGAATTATACCTTATCATTCATGCAATCGATTGTGTTTTGCTTCCTTCTTTGTCTTTTTAAATATGATGATCATTTTTAACTACGCCACAATTGAGGGCAGTTAATATAATTTCCGTGGTATGCGATTCATTAATTTTTTTTCCCGAACAACTTGGTTTAATTTTAATTGTTTACGCTCTTCAATTTTTATAATTTCTTCCACTCTCCTAAATTTGTGAAATTAGATTCTTTTAGTTTTCATAAATTGCAGTTTTAATTTTGAAGTGTCTATTTTGCCCTTAATAATTTGTAACTAGATTTCAATAACTGTTAATTAGATTTCAATAGTTGTTAATCAAATTTCAATAACTAATTATAACCAGATTTCAATATACTAATATTTTGAACCAAATTTCAATATACTAATATTTTGAACCATATTTCAATAACTGCTAACTAGATTTCAATAGCTGTTAACTAAATTTCAATAACTGTTAACCAACTTTCAATAGTTATTGTTCAAATTCAATAGTTGTTGACTAGATTTTATTAACTGTTAACCAGATTTGTATAATTGTTAACCAAATTTTAATAACTGTTGATTAGATTTAGAACATATTTTTTTTTGTCTGGAGAAAAGAGAAACGATTACTGTCGAAATATTTTAAAAAACGTAATTGAGATATGAAAAATGACACACGTTTTAGATTAATTATGTAATTTTTGCCCTAACTTCACTTGATGTTACTCAACCAAAATAGTTGGTGGTAATAACATACATGGTAGCCATATGCTAGCATGAAAACTAAGAGCTAGAAAAAAATTTAAAATCCACCAAGTAACAAGGTCATGCAAAACACAACATCTTCTTAACGAGTCATGTGATATACCCTATTCCATTAAATGCATTGTTTTCCATTGGATCCCAAAATGGAGGCATAGTAAGAGTAGACTCAGTTATTAATATTATTAGGATATACCCTTCCTTTAACACCCCCCCCTCAAAAAGAGCATTATTGCCATAATGCACTAAAATTTATATAACATTTGCGCTTCACTATTTAACCTATGGTTTTCTTCTAGATTTCCACATGTAAATTTGACTAAACATATCTTGAATTCCAAACACGTTGACCATCTTTTCACTCAAGCTTAGAAGAAGCAAAGTAACTTCAAGAGTGAGACCTTTCGTCCATATGAACATGCACAATCTACCCAAAAAAATTCTACCAGACAAAAAAAAAATGGAAGGTAAAATTGTCATTTCCAATTATTAATCCAATGTAAAGTTGCCACGTGGCAAATCCCAGCGCAAAAGCTAAAGCAAAGAGAAAACTTAATAAAAGGGAAGAAAAGAAAGAAAAATGATCACCGTCTCCGCTTCTTTTTTCTCCCATCTGACCTGCAAAGTCTGAAACTTTTTTAATTTTTTTTGCAATCCAACTATTTATTACTTGATTAAAAAAAAAACTATTTATTACTATTTTGTCCCTGGAGATTTCTTTTTCTAAATAATAAAATATACGTTTACTTTTTGTTATAAACAATATTAATATACAATCCATTTCCTGTTGTCCTTTTCATTTCGCAGCTTAAATATATTCCATACCACCGAAAAACAGATTGTTGTTTTCACTTCAGTTTTCCTCAATTCGTAATTAAATATATTTATGGTATAAATATGCATCTTTAAATGACACCCAGAGAACAAATCACCCTACGACTTTTCTCTTCATAGTTTATTGTCAAGGTATGTCTTCCAATTTTCTCTGTAGTTTTTTTCTTCTTCGGTTTGCTCTGATTTTGAATCATCAAACAAACTTTTTTTTTTGTCGGTATTGTCTGATTAGTGGATTTATTGCTGTTTGGTGTTATTTAATATGGGTTTTAGTAGCTAGCTCGTTCATCTCATTTTCTTGCTTGTAAAGATCTCATATGAGAAACTTCAGTCTGGGTTTTTCATGTTCTATTTTAGCTTGTTTATTTGTTGGAAATTTGTTGACAAGCAAAATATTTAAAAAAAAAAAACTCATTTATGCTTCGGATTTATGTTTTTGTGTGCTTTATCTGTTAATTTGTCCTCGTGCTGTTGAAACTCTTAACAATGCTCTCTCTGATTTGGATTTTCTCTTCCCAATTATTAACTCTTGTTTGCTTCTCAAGTTCATACCAGCTTGGAATTTTATAAGTGAACTGAAAGCACAAATCTTTTCTATTCAGAATTAAAAAAAAAAAAAAAAAGATGTGATCTTTGAAGGTTGAATAAGTGCTGTTATGCTGTTGAATTTTCGGTAGATTTTTACGATCAACTTGATCCCATATTGATTTGCAGGCGAAAAATTAGGAATTTGACATGCCTGGGATCGCCATGGACGACGAACCCACCGAAGATAATAGGCTTGTCAATGGAAACTCAACCCCTCCTCCGAAAGAGAGCAACGGTGCAAACAAATCCCCGAAGACCAACGAGGTAGAAGAAGAAGAAGCGGTCGCCGCAATCGACACCTCGATCGAGCAGCTTTACGAGAACGTGTGCGATATGCAGAGCTCGGACCAGTCTCCCTCGCGGCGCAGCTTCGGATCGGATGGCGAGGAGTCGAGGATCGACTCCGAGCTCCGTCATTTGGTCGAAGGAGAGATGAGGGAAGTCGAAATCATCGAAGAGGAAGTGATGATGGGAAAGCAACCGAGCAACGAATCTCGGTCCGATTCAGGTTCCAAGAAAGAAAGCCCAGAAGAGAGAGCCGAGCCGCCGATTCAGAAGAAGCCGAGCCCGAAGGGAAAAGCGAAGACGACGCCTCAGAAGAAGCCTCCGTTCGACCGGAGAACGAGCCCCGGAAGTGGCGGGAAGAAGATGACGAGGAGCAGCGATTCTCCGGCGGCCGAGGAGGAGAATATTCCGGCGGGCGAGCCGGCTCTGGACAACCCGGATTTGGGGCCGTTTCTTCTGAAGCAAGCGAGGCAGCTCGTCTCGTCCGGGGACCACCTGAACAAGGCCCTCGAGCTCGCCCAGAGAGCCGCCAAGTCGTTCGAGGCGTGCTCGAAGAAGAAGGACGACGGAGAGCCGAGCCTCGAGCTGGTCATGTGCCTCCACGTCACCGCCGCGATCCACTGCAACTTGGGCCGCTACAGCGAGGCGGTTCCGATTCTGGAGCGTTCGATCGAGATCCCGAACGTCGACGGCGACGGAGGCGAGGGACGGCGAGAAGAGCACGCCCTCGCGAAGTTCGCAGGACAAATGCAGCTCGGCGACACCTACGCGATGCTTGGGATGCTCGAGAAGTCGGTGGCGAGCTACGAGTCCGGGCTCGAGATTCAGCGGCGCGCCTTGGGAGACACCGATCCCAGGGTCGGCGAGACGTTCAGGTAAAGCTAAAACAGGTTGAAAAAACAAATATTCCTCGTTAAGTTAACTGAAATAAGCCGATATAAAATTGAGTCGTGTATTTATTTATTTTTTTAAAATTTTTGTTCGGTTATTTTAACCCCAAGAGGTCGGTCTAAACCAGGGAAAACACAACCAGAATAAACCGGAAACTAAAATTCCAGTCCGTTCTGCCCCAAAAAACGGACTGAATATTTTTTTTGGGGTTAAATTTTAGCTTTTATTAGAGTGTATTTTATTCATTCATGAATAGTCTCCGAGTTGATAATGCCTGAGCCTCGTGGATTTAGTCGGGTTTTAACAAAAGTTTTTTTTCGTTTTTTTCTTAAAAAAAAAAAAAAAAGTCTATTTAACCGAAAACTCACCATGACGAGCAGGTACTTGGCGGAGGCCCACGTGCAGGCGATGCGTTTAGACGAGGCGGAGCGGCTCTGCAAATCGGCCCTTGAGATCCACCGCGAGAACGGGTCCCCGGCCTCGTTGGAAGAGGCGGCGGACCGGAGGCTGATGGGTCTGATCTACGAGACGAAAGGGGACCACGAGGCCGCCCTCGAGCACCTCGTCCTGGCCGGCATGGCCCTGTCCGCCAACAGCCTCGACGCCGAGGCCGCCTCCGTCGACTGCAGCATCGGCGACGCCTACTCGTCCCTCTCCCGCTTCGACGAGGCCGCGTTTTCTTACCAAAAAGCCCTCACCGTCTTCAAATCCACCAAAGGCGAGACCCACCCCTCGGTCGCCTCCGTCTTCGTCCGCCTCGCCGAGCTCTACAACAAGACCGGCAAGATCCGCGACTCCAGATCCTACTGCGAGAACGCCCTCCGAATCTACGAGAGGCCCGTCCCGCCGGGCTTTCCGGCGGAGGAGATCGCCGGCGGGCTCACCGACGTGGCGGCGATCTTCGAGGGGATGGACGAGCTCCGGCGGGCCCTCGTGCTGTTGGAGAGGGCGTTGGGGATCTACGCCGGGTCGGCGGGGCAGCAGAGCGCCGTGGCGGGGATCGAGGCTCAGATGGGGGTCATGAGCTACATGCTCGGAGACTACGACGAGTCATACCGGAGGTTCGCGAGCGCGGTGGCGAAGCTGAGGGCCGGCGGAGGAGAGAGAAGGAGCGCTTTTTTCGGGGTCGCGCTCAATCAGATGGGCTTGGCGTGCGTTCAGAGGCTCGCCGTCGACGAGGCCGCGAAGCTCTTCGAGGAGGCTCGCGAGGTTCTAAGCAGAGAGTGCGGGCCCTACCACCCCGACACGCTCGGGGTCTACAGCAACCTCGCCGCCGCCTACGACGCTATCGGAAGGTAAAAATAAAAATTTTGAAAAAAAAAACGTTGATTGGTCACCAAGTTCATAAATTTATTTATTTATTGCAGTTGGGTGGTAAAATTAATCATTTAGAATGTGTTGGAAAAAAATAAAAATGATTCTTGGTCTTCAAGTTATTAAATTTATGGATTTCTGGAAGTTGGGTCTGGGAGGTAAATTAAAATATTGAAAAAAAAATGTTAAATTCTCACCGAGTTTATAAATTTATTATTTATTGCAGTTGGGTTGGGTGGTAAAATTAAATTATTATTTTTTTAAATAATTTTGAATGGGTTTCTAAAAAAAATTGTTCCTTTGTCTCCAAGTTATTAAATTTATGTATTTCTTGCAGTTGGGACAGGGGAGGTAAACTAAAAATGTTTTGAGATACTTGTTTTTCTTAGTCACCAAGTTGTTAAATGTATATATAGATAAATATTATTTTAAAATTGTGAAAACCAGGTTGGATGATGCAATTGAGCTGTTGGAGTATGTGGTTGGAGTGAGAGAAGAGAAACTTGGGACGGCAAATCCAGACGTGGACGAAGAGAAGAGAAGGCTTGCTGAGCTGCTCAAGGAAGCGGGCCGGGCCCGCACCAGAAAAGCCCGATCCCTCGAGACCTTGCTCGATACGAATGGGGTTAAAGAAGAAGCCGGGATTAAGGTGTGAGAGAAATATATATAAATTCTTTTTGGGGAAAAAAAAAGGAAGAAAGAAAAAAGATACACCAAATACAAAAAAACAAAGATATTGAAGGTGCAAGAAGAAAAAAAAGAATACAGGCAAAAAAGGAAGGCTTGAAGAATGTGTTGTTTTCATAATTTATTTGTTTTAGGATGGTATTGTTTTGATTGTGCTGTGTGTGTTGCCTAGGTAACATTTCCACTGTGTATTTAATTATTTCATGAAAAGGCAAAAGAAAAAAAAAAGGAAAAGGAAAATTCATGTAGTTGTGAATCAGACTCTTGTTAGCTTTGAAGATTCATTTAGATTTGATGAGCTTTATTGATTTGAACAGCATTTGATGGGATTTAGTGTAAATACCAAATGCCAGCCATTTATATATCTTATCTCAATCACATTTATGTTATTCAAAGATTAATGGTGACCCATTTGCATGCCAATAATTCAACAAATATAATAATAAAAAGATTTGTACATTTCATTTTCTGGCATGAAGTTTGCTGTCTGTAGGCTGTCCTATTTTATGTGTTTTCTTTATCACAGAAAATATTTCATGTATTTATTTTTCTCTGACAATGGTTGTGAACTTGTGCTTAGTTCTTCTTGGTGGTAGTTATATAATATGAATCTGAACCACTGATAGATTCCAAAAAGATTATTCTCATTCATTCTTGACCATCACAACAGCCAAAAAAAAATATACATATAAGTTACTATATACTATAATAGTCCACACAGATGAGCTGACAATAAATTTTTAATAATTCACTGGCATTTCTTTTTAAGATTTGTCAATTATTGCCGAGGATAGCACCGATTGTAAGTGAAATTAAAAGGAGAGAACAAAATGAAGACGGACAGAAATATTTATGTATTGTTTTTTTTTTTTTTGTTCGATTGCATTGCATATTATTGTAAGTTCTTTAAACTTCCCCATGAGGACTTGACTTTCATCATTGTTATCAATTGGAGGGTCATGGGCTTCTCATATCAACGCTCTCATCGAAAAATCGATTTTCGATCACTCGTCATTTGAAAAAGAGAAGTGAGTTGTTGGGGCGTGAAAGGTTTTCTCGCGACTCGTTCTAATGTCTAGTCGAATCACAATATGAAGTGAGTGGGTGTTCGAATTCAATCTACGGAAAGAAATTTGATGTGAGAGAGAGAATGACATAATTTTATGAAGTTGAGAGAAACTTATATTTCTACGAGCAGGTAAATCTCAATCGGTAAATGAGTGTACCCCATGCCAAAGGGAGGAGCCGATTCTTCGAGGAGAGGGAGATCATTATTGGAGGGGAGGGCCGTCGAAGTAGGGAAGGGTTGATCCTGTAATAGAAGCGAGAGTTGAACCTCGAGGCCGGGCCAATTCGATTTTTTTTTTTCTCAGGTAGTTTTTCGAGATTTAGCTTAATTCTAATTTTTTTGGGCCGGGCCTAAGGTTCACTGTCCCCACAATTATCGTTTTTATTTATTTGTTTATTATTGTTCTCTTGCTTTTAGGATTATGCACATGCAGACAATTGAATTTTAAAGATTGATAGGTGAGTGAGACTAATACCTAAAGGGAAACTTGAGAAACCATCCAAAAAGGCCAATTGAATTTTAAAGGTAATCGTTTAGAAGGTTTGCCTTTATTTTTATAGCGATTTCGAAATTAAAAAAAAAAAGTATTTTGGACATTTTACCTACCCAAAAACTTGATTATCCTAAAATGTTTAACATGGAGTTTGGTTTTCGGATGTGAAATAACATTGAACTTGGTTTCTTAAGGGGCGTTGTAGAAATATGGCCAAAAGCAAACCTCATTTTTTTGGTTTTAGCCCATGTTAGACAAACTTTAGGAATATAGTCAAACAGACTGATAAGCAAAAAAAAAAGGTCTGATTTGCCCTTATCTATTAACAAATTCGTAACTTTCTCTCTCATACTTTTTTCCTACACTTTTTTTTTCCATAAAAACTTCAAAAAGCATATCGATCTCATATAAACTCGAAATAGAGTGATTCCAAATCCTACGGATTCGTGACGTGAGATCTTAAAAAATAGATACATTGTGCTTGATGAAAAATCATTTTTAATGCCATAAATGTAGAAAAATCACGTTACTACCTTAGACATAGAAATAACTGAAAATTTTCGGAAATCATCTAAAACTAAATGGAAACGTAAATATGATGCATTAAACATGATTTTTCATCAAACACAATGAGTCTATTTTTGAAGATCTCGGCGCTATGAATCTGTAGGATTTGGAATCACTCAATTTCGAGATCGTATGAGATAGATATGGATTTTTTAAGTTTTGATGCAAAAGAAATGTTTGAAAAAAAGTAGGAGAGAGAAAATGACGAATTAAAAAACAGTGATGAATTTAGAAAAAAAAAGTTATATTTATTTAAGGACAAATATGAAATTTTAACCAATTACCTCTAGTTTCACTTAATATAATTGACTATTTTTTTTAAAACTCTCTAAACGTGAGCTAAATCTCAAACCTCGAGTTTAAGATGGCCTAGTTAGTAACAAAATTCTTTCTTAAGTTTCCCTATCTAAATGAGTATGACAAATTTTTTTATTATGATTAATTAATATTATTATTTTTTCTATGGAAAACCACCAAGTCATGGATCAAGTCAATTTTGAAGGGAATTGTTATTTTATTTTATTTTTGATAGAGATGTTTATACCCTACTCTTTTAGAGATTGTTAGTTAGAGCATATATGAATCATTCAAAAATTTGTATTTGATTTCTTAATTTTTTTAACTTTTTTTTTCCCTATTACTATGGTGGTTAAAACTTAAAACCTTAAGTATATATATCTAACTACGTTTTCAAGTCCTTGAATATTAAAGCTAAAGAAAAAGAGAAAATTTTATTTTCTAGACTTATTAAATAGCAATAAATTATATATAAATTAATAATATATTAAATTAAATTTTTATTGAGTTTTAGACAAATATACCTTTTCAAACAATTTCATTTTAAAAAATTAAATTGATGGTATTTAATTAGATTTCATGAATTAGATTTTTATAAATGAAAGAACTTTCTCATAACTCTTAACAAAAATATGAACAATTTTGTTTTTATTAATCATATTTAATTACTTTTTCTAATTCTAACTTTTATTTTACGATATTTATTGTTCTAATAATTTATTTTTTTAATTATATTAAAATAAATCATTTAAGCTTAATTTAGCTTTAGACGGCATTTAGCCAATAATAAATTAGATATTTATGTTAAAAGATGGCCAACATTGATTAAAGTCTCAAAAATATCCTTCTCTCATTCTCTGATACGAAATTCGGATGAAATCATACCACACCCACGTCCAAACACCCAAACACCACATGCACACCCACACCCAAATACCACACCACAATCTACGAGACATCAAATAATAAGCTCATCTTTATTATAGTGTTCGACACCCAAACTCCACCCAATCACCGGTGGTTTTGAGGTTGATCCGATGTGGTTGTCGTTCGGGTCGCCGAATTCCAGGTTGAATAGCGTGTCGAACTCGAAGGCGGCGGAGGCAAGGCCGGCGCACGCGGCGATGGAGGTGCGATTTCAGATTCTAGGGTTTTTCGTTTGACAGTTAATCGGATTAACTGTGACATTTAATCTGATTAACTGTGACGAATCTCTTCCGAAAATGATTTCGAACAATCGGCGAGTCTCGCGGCTGCGCCGATCCGGCCGTTCGAAAGTTGCAAGTCTAGTTCTGCATATTAACTATGATAGTTAATTGGATTAACTATGAAGGTTAATTCGATTAACCGTGATGATCCTCTTTCGAAAACAATCTCGAACATCAGCGAGTCTCGCGGCTGCACCGATCCGACCGTTTGAAGGTCGCAAGTCCAGTCTTGAAATCGTCGGAAGAAGCTGAGATTTGAGAGCTTCGTCACCGAATGTCAAGACTTCATTTTCGACGTAGACGAGCGAGACTTCGTCGGAGAATGGAGCAACGTTGGAGGCGATCCAGTTAATGGCGGCGTTCGGATCTGAAGTTAGGGTTGAGATTTCGCCGTTTGAAACTTTGATGAAAACTCGGATTCCGGTGCTGAAAACGGCGAAGATGACAGTCAATATTATTTACTTTGACAGTTAATAATAACAACTTTTAAGGGTATTATTGAAATATTAAAATGTTAGTATAATAAATTGGCTATTTTCATAAATATGTTAATAGTTGGATTATAATTTAAAGGGTTATTAAGGTATAGGGATATAGTGGTTTTCTAAAATAGCCAACCTTTCGTTAATATGTTGTAAATAACCAGAGCCATTTATTTACACTACACGAAAAGACACTTATATCCTGCAGTTTCCCGCCCGAGATTATTAGTCCTTTAATTAAAAAAGAAAATCTAATTTCGGCATTAACTACTCGCACGGATATCGAGAGATATTCATTTACACCAAAATTAAACCACCACACGTAAACCGATTGAATACACAATAAAAAATGGAAAGAAACCCTAAGCGGCGATTCGACATCAACCAAGAAATCTAACCAGCGTTTGAAGATCTACGACCGATATCACAACCGAAGGCCAAATAACAAAAAAAAAACAAGGTATGCATGAACTATTTTCTTGCATGCGCGACATTTTTTTTTACATTCATTTTTTTTTTCAAACGAAATGGGTAATCGTTTTGGGGCTGGAAATGGGTTTGATTTTTTTTTTAAGTTTCGAGAGTGAAAAGGGTCTCGATTGATCAATAAAATTTGTGTCTTGGTTTTCTCGAATGTAGTAGTATTGGATTTGTTAAAAATTCTTGGGTTTTGGTTTGCTAATTTAAGAAACTATTTTTCTTGACAAAGTTGATCGTTGTTGACGTTATATAGAAGATCATTCTGTAATAAGTTTTGGTGATTGGTGATGTTAATAAGAATGTTTTGAAAATGGGTATTCGGTTTTGTGAACTGAAAATGGGTTTGAAATTTAAGTTTCGAGAGTAAAAAAGGGTGTTGAGTTGTGAATGAAATTTGAGTTTGGTAAACGTAAATATATATTGTTAAAACAATGAAAATGGGTTTTGGTTTTTAATACTGCAGTTGTAATGGATTTTTAGAACAATTTGTGGTTTTGGTTTTGAATCAGTTGATCGATTTGACGTTTCTTAGAAGATCTCTATGTAAATATGTTATCCGGATTTTAATAAGCATGTCATCAAAATTGGTATTAACCATTATTTTTTCGAGTAGGTAACTGATATCCACTCCTGATTAGAAGTAAAATGGCCAAAAAATCTCATGCCAAAAAGAAGTTGAAAACAAATGTAAGAAAAGAAAAAGAAAAATGGAAGAAAATGAAACCGGCAAAGGTATGATGTTAATTGTTTTTGTCTTGTTAATAAATATGGTGCTTGTTAATGGATTGATAATAGATACCATTTACTAATAATGTGGTTATTGTGCAAGATTGGTGAGCTTATAGTGGAAAGAGAATATTAGGACTACAAATAAAGGATTATAGTTCACTCCCAATTCAACGTGGTGAAGAACTTAATGACACTGCTGGAAACAGAACAACAAATGCAATTATTCAATCAAGGACCATTCTCCAAGTTTCAACACTTACGTAGTGAGGTCTACCCGAAGAAATTGGCGCATTTATTGGTTCTAAGTTAAGTAGAATCTGGTGATGTAGATGAACTGCATTTCAACATCAGCGGAAACATATTGGTGTTCAATATGTATGACTTTAAGTTAATTTCAGGTTAGTGGTGTAAATCAAAGTATGACTGTTATTATTTACCACTATTGTTGTTAACAATATGTCCAAGTGTTATGGCAGGGTTAAATTGCGATCGTGTTCCACGCATCATGGATAAGCTACGTATTGATAATCCTCTTAAAGACGAGTACTTCAAAGTGAATGGTACACAAAGTGCACAATACTTGCTCGGGATCTTAAACAACAAGTTCGGTGGTACTGACGAAGAAAAAGTTGCACTCGTGAATCTGGCCATCTTAGAGACAGTTATATTGCCAAGGGAACGCCAAGCAAAGATTCCCGATGACCACCTAAAGATGGCCATTGACACTGAGTTATTCAATAACTATCCATGGGGCAGAGTAAGTTACAATGCACTATGCCATTCTCTAAAGAAGTCAAAGCACTATGCAGCGAACAAAACATGATTCAATATAGATTGATTCTTACATCCATTGCTTGCTTGGGCGTATGAAATCATTCCTGAATTTGAAACCCAAGGTTTCACATCTAGGATGAATTTTTTTAGCATACCTCGTATCCTGAAGTGAAATTTCAATTACAGCCCCGAATATGACGAACTCCTACGTAATATATTCGACAATGATGAGGTATATCAGTTACATAGATATAACTGTAAATCAATAATTATATAAATTTGTTAACCAGGATAATATCGATACATGGCAGCTTCATATCCTTCCAGTTACTGCTACAGAGGATGAGCAAGCCGAAGGATTCATCGAGCGAATAGAAGCTGAGACTCCAGAACAAATACCCACACCAATTGACAAAGGAAAAAGGGTTGCTAGCAGTTCAAAAGGTTCTGAAAGTTCCATGCCATGCCAAAGTATATATGAGGTCAACATGAAGCTGGAGTATGCCCTTCAAACAATAGAAAACCTGAAAAAAAAAAGAGTAGATGAAGAGCACGAGAAGTATGATATCCTTTTGGATGTATTCCAAGTTTACATTCGAAAGGATTACGACAATGCAACCACAATGCGAGCTGAAAATGAGGTGGTAGTAAATTATTGTTATTTACACTTTACTGCTTAACTAACATTTTATAAACAGGGCCCAAAAATACCACACCGGCAAAAAATGACATGGAACCACAACCCTCAAACACCGCAACACCAAAGCAAGTAAGTCATAACTTTATTTGTTAATAAGTAGTTAAATAATGAAATATGTTATTAACTAGTTATACATAATAATAAACAGGATACACCACCAAAAACAGTTGATGATGGTCTAAATGTCCAAATACCTGAGAAGAATGAGGTAATTCCTTTATAGTTGTATCCAGATTCATTTGAGTACAGAGTTTTTAACATCTCACTCCATAAACAGGTTCAAAAGGTGAATTAAGTAACAAATCCAAAGGCAACACAGATTACATTGACTAATATGGTAAATAAAACTTATTAATAGATTTATATAAGTTTATGCATTTTCCAAAAATTGACAAGTCATTTTTATTCATTTACAGATGCAGCGAAAAAGACCAACGCGAGTGGATTTGCCATCCCCGGATTCTATTGCAATGGTAAATTTGTAAATAGTATGGAAATATGTATACTTGTATAACATAATTAAAATAGTCTCATAAAATAACATGCATGACATTTCACCGTTGCTTGGAAAAGAGAGGGCATCCCGTTATAGTCCGGTTAGAAAATGTTAATAACACAACAATTGATCATTCATGTTAAAACTAAATAGAACTTGTCACAGGACGACATCAAGAAGCTGCAAGATGATTGGGTATTTATAGTAAATTATGTGTTGAATAGGATACCTAACGTCTACGAATTTGAACAACTTCCACACGCTGTTCATGATAAGGTAGCCGGGCCTGAAGTTCAACACAATCAAGTCTACAAACGCTTGAGAAAAAAATGGGAAACTAGTGCCAAAGCCATCATTGAAGAATGAACAACCAAACATTCCACAATCAGAGCAACAACCTATCAGAAATGTTGAAAGACATCCTGTCACTGATGTTGACATTAGCAACCCAAAGGTAATAATCAACCACTTTTTAAGCACAGTTAATTTATTACCAAGTTATTTACTGTTAATAACTTGTAAATGAACAGGAAAAGGAAAATCGTGAAGTTGAACCTACTCTGCCAAAAAAATAACAAAGACGGTGCCTATTCCACAAACCATCAAAGATCGACCTAAACGAACGTGTAGAAATTGGTGTTTACAAAAACACCATACATCACGGAAAAGAAAGCTAGGAAAAAAGAAGGCGACACAGCTCCCATAGAACCTGAAGGCAACGAGGAAGATAACAACACAGATGAACCTAACAGCCAACCTTCATTCTCGTTAGGAATATGATGTTTGACAACTCCAACAACTTTAGTATTATAAGTATTTTATGTGCATTTTGGTTAACAGAAGACTTTATGGAAAACTTGTGTGCTAATATTTATGGTTTATATACTTGGCATCATTTTGACTTTACTGTAGATGCATATAAAACATGTATGCCATGGTGTAATTTACATTATCTTTCCAGAATTATTAAACATGTATGCCATGGTAAATTTACAACATCTTTTCCAGGATTATTAAACATGTATTCCAATTTCGGCATTATTTACAAATTTATTTCAAGAATTACATAGTAAATTAGTTGTAAATATAAAAAATATAAATAAAACATAACAATATTTCAATGATAAACTTCAGAACCAATGGTGAATTTTAGTAAATTAGTTGTAAATATAAAGAGGTGTAAATAAAACCTAAAAAAATTTAAAAGATAAACTTCATAACCATAGGATTATTATAGTAAATTTGTTGTAAATATAAAGAAATATAAATAAAACATAACAAAAATTTCAAAGATAAACTTCAACATGAATAGTGTAAAACAATAGACAATGTTAATTATTTCATGAAACAAAAAGAAAACAACAACAAAACTAAATTTGGCAACACCTTTTGTTATGACCCAACTGTCCACATTTGCCACAACGATGACTATAAGGATGGAATTTTTCATGCTTCGACCGATACCTCTTCTCTTTTGGTCTCCCGGCTTGACGTTTATGAATATGAGGCTTAATCACTTGAGCATCAACAGGAAACTCCCAATCACCTTCATGAGATATAGGGAAGACATCTTTCTCATATGTGGCTGCAAAGTATTCTTTTGTATAATATGATGGTACAAAGTCTAGGGGACGTAAATTTTTACGGTATAAGGCCGCACACGCATGAGAGCAGGGAAAATCTTCAAGTTACCAGTAACAGTATGCGCAAGTCCTCAGAGAAACATCAACAACACGTCGGATAGCACCATCAACAACTTCAAACTGTTTATCATTAATCGCATTTACCTACAATGGACATGTAGAACATAGTGTTAATGACAATGTATATACGGTGTTAATAAATATTTCATTAACACCTTTTTAACAACCAGAATAACTTTATACACACATTCATAGAATGTGCAGCCTCTTGGGAATCAAAGAGCATCTTGTACCCAATTCCAGTAAGACCCGAATGCATCTTTGGAAGTAACTCCCTCGTCTTGTTGATCCAACTGTGAATTAAACTTCTATAACTCAATACGAGACATGCTACCGGCCACCCTCTAGCTTCTCGCAAAACAGCATTCAAACACTCCGAAATGTTTGTCGTCATAACACTAAACCTCTTCCCTGGGAATTCGCTACGAGCCCATAGCTCATGATTAGCTTTGAGTAGATACTTCTTTATTTTTCTATTGTTGTTAGAGAGTATATTGAGCCAAAATTCAAACTCTCTAGTTGTGTAAGCCTTTGCACATTTATAGAAAAGAGGTTGAATGTAAGTTTTACCAAAATTAGCCTTCACATTTCCCCACAGATCTTGCATGCATATAGCAAAATTCGCTTCCGGAAACACTGTGCTGACCGCCTTTTGGATTGACTCGTGCCTATCAGAAACAAACACCAACTCTTTTCTAACACCATACACAGCTCTAATATGCATCATAAACCAAGCCCACCATTTGTCATTATCAGAATCCACAATACTAAAGGCTAATGGAAACAAATGATTATCACCATCTTGAGCAGTGGCCAATAGTAAGGTACCATGAGATTTCCCTTTCAAGAAAGTACCATCCACTGATATAACTGTTGGAATTGATCTAGGGTTAATAAAAGATTTAACGCTTCGAGCAAGCGGCGAAATTTAAAAATTTTCTTTAAAACAAGTAAAACGTTTTTACTAACTTAGAAAAAGAGAAGCTTGAACGTTGAGAAGCCTTAGGAAGGTTGAAACGTTCGTCTCCCCTCGCAGCACGTCTCTTTTCTTTTCCCGGGAACTCGAGCAACCACGAAAGTTTCTATCACAAGAATCACTCGAGAAAGAAAGGAATTAGTGTGTAGGCACTTTTAAACACGACGACTCAAGAACAAGTCTAAGAGTCGAAGAGCTAAAACACTAGGTCAAATGTGGACCTATGTGCCAAAACAAAAACGAAAGAAAACTTAGAGAGAGAGAGAGAGAGAGAGGGAGAGAGGGGGCGGCCAAGAGTTCTAGAGAGAGAAGCTCTCAATCTCTAAAACTTTGGAATGAAAAAAATGAAGGGAATGAGAGCTCTATTTATATGAGATGGTTTACCTTCAATAAGGTAGTTTCCTCTTCCATAGAATATCACATATTCATGAGCAAATATTGCTTTCCTTCCCTTAGAGTCACACGGCCAAGACTTGCCAAGCAAGTCCTTGGATTTGTTTCCTCTTTTATTTTGCTTCGCCCTTGACCCATTTGGCCGAACCCCTCCTTTCCTCATAGAGGAAATTTGTTTCCTCATTTTCTTTTGGCAAGTATTTTCATACATTAATGCATAAAATAATCTCCCTTTTTTTCTAGCTATGTTGGGCGGTCAAGAGCATCTAGAAGTAGCTTCTAGATGTTTCTTCATTTGTTCATGACAACATAAGAAAGACCTATCAAGAATTTTCAAGTAAAATTCTATGAAATGAAATTAATCCACAAGGCCCAATAAACTTGTTATAGCCGAGTGATTATATGTCATCATATGACAATGCCAAAAAAATTATTGACATTCATTTCATCCTATGTCCAAAAAGACAAAAACACCATTTAGACAATTTTCGTAAAATTTGTCTCGTTCTTGTTTTGAGACAGTGACCTCATGGATCCAAATGAACAAAGCTTGAGCTAAAATACTTGGACTCAAAAGTTCACAAACTTTTTCCAAGTTTAGCTTAATGTCAACTGACTTCACTAAAGAGTTGGCATTGAGAATCTCTCGGTTCAAATGAATTTATTTTCTACTCAAGAATTAAATTAAATTGTGATGAGTGGATCCACTGAATATTATCTATGTTTACCCTTCATGAAAATCATCAGCTAGTCAGGATTTACAAAATTACCATTTTACCCTTCCAACTGTTATTTCCTCAACTCCTTTGTCGCTTTGAATAAGTTAGAAACAATGTATTGACGAGGAGCTAACAAGTCACATTGTTTCAACCAAAGGAGTCATGACTCAATTTGGACATTGGGCAGTTCATTTATTCACATTCCAATGAACAAAGCATGAGGTGATATACATTGCATTTCAGCAATCTTGTACATGAATTCCATATCTATGAGATCTTCACAAAGTTACTCATGACATCTTCATACTTAGTACTTCACCAATAGATCCTGTTAAGAATCACATAGTGAATCCGAACTCTGACTTTCTCAAATGAGAATAGGTAAGCTATGAAATGGCATGTCTCATTTCAGGATTGAGGTTAGCATGATGCAATTCATACGTAGTGACCTCGAGACATAAGAGGTTAAATGGTTTGTTCTTATCCCGTCTCTAGAAGTGCACTGGTCAATTCAGTACCTTCGGAAGATACCTAGAAGAACTATATAGTCTCCAACTCTCAATGTCTCATAACCAGACATCATAGATTCTTCTAACAATCGTACTGAGATCAATAGTCCTTTGATCCTTAGATTGTGAATATGCAGTTTTAAGCAAACCGTGAAGAGTTTGTTCATGCAAATCTATATTTGTCTCTTCATATGTTGTTAGATTTGTTTAAAGACTAAAGACTAATGATTATCATAAAGCTTCAAACAGACAAGGAAGAATGAATGAACGTTTCAAATTTTATTAATGATTTAGCATTTACAAGCAAGAGTCTTCGTGAGACTATATTACATCAAATGTACATAAATAGTCTCGTACGACATAATCTGCCACATATCAGACCACTGCATAACACCCCTCAGCTTCCAAGTGCACATCTCATTTTTGCATATGACATACCATCTCATTTTCGATCCTTAGATTGCGAATATATTGTTTTAAGCAAACCATGAAGAGTTTGTTCATGCAAATCTACATTTGTCTCTTCATGTGTTATTAGGTTTGTTTATGGACTAAAGACTAAGGTTTTATCATAAAGCTTCAGACAAGGAAGAATGAATGAACGTTCCAACTTTTATTGATAAATAAGCAATTACAAGCAAGAGTCTTCGTGAGACTTTATTACATCAAATGTACATAAGTAAATACTACAACTCTTCTTGTGGCACCATTGACAACAATAACAGGTCGGAAAAATTGGAATCCATGTACAGAAGCACCAAATGCAAGAAAGAAGTACCTAAAAGTACCATCCGATTCAGTCTCAGTCACCGTATACGAGCCTGCAAAAAAAATGTCTTGTTAATATGCATCGTAAATTATATCATATTTACAAATTTATTATTGAAAATAAACAGAAAATAAGAACAAAAAATTAGCTATATAACCCAAATAAGAGTTATCATTACAACAAAAATGTACTCTAAGATACCTGGGTTTTCCTAATACAAACAGTGAATTTGTAAATGCAATGTAAATGTTATCTAATTTACAGAAATATTATTGTAAATAAATTGGAAATAAAAGTTATCTTTGCAACGAAAACTAGTCTAGATACCTGGGTTTTCCTAAGACAAACAGTGTTATTGAAAATGCATTGTAAATGTAATCATAGTGGCTTATATAGTATTGTAAATAAACAGAAAATAAAAGATTTCGTTACAACAAAAAATAAAAAATAACAAGATTACCTGGGTTTTTCTCTCTAATCATTTCACCAACTATTGGTAAATGACTATATGACTCTTCAAAATCACCACGAAGATCTTTCAACGCATCTTTACGACATTTCCATGCTCTATAATATGTTACTTCAACATTAAAACGGGTCCTCATAATTTCAGCAACACCCATGGGTGTAATTTGATTTGCCAATGGACCCCTAAAATCTTCTTTGACACATTTGCTAATAAGAACTGAAAACGCATGCTTATTTTTGTGCACAATTGATTGTCCATAGCATGTATGATCTTTAACATATGACCTAATAACCCACAATCCCGATTCTTGCAAACAGAAGCATTAACTTTCCATGAACACACAATATCCGAACAACCAACGCAATAACGTGTTTTACTAGATCTAAACACCTTGAATTCGAAATCTTTCCGAGCAGCTATAATACCAATGGCCGTTTGCAGAACATCTTTGCGCGTAAAAACATTATTGACATTAATTTCAAAATTCATAGGAAAGTTCCTCAAATCTGGCTCATCATAGAACACAATTTCAGAGCCGGAATTATTAACGACTTCCTCACAATCTGGCAACAACGCTTTCATTGATTCAGAGCACTGTCGCTCAAACAATTTCACTGAAAAAAACAAAAGAATTTAAAATGAGCGTCTGAAAAATAAACATGTAACCATAATTGAAAATTATATATACCTACTTCAATGAGGGAAGAGGACGATCCAGAATCCATTGTGAATTAATCAGCCTAGACATAAAAAAGAGAAGAATTTTTATAGAGTATTGAACGTTCTTAACTTTCAGGAATTTTGGCAAAGACAATTTGATATTAATTTGAAACACCAAATTGGCGGCCAAATGGTATAATGCAATATTCCGAAATAAAATAACAGATCACTAATTAACAGGAAAATATACACCAATGTGGCGGCCAAATGGTATAATGCAATATTCGGAAATAAAATAACAGACCCCTAAATAACAGGAAAATCTAATCGGGAATCAATTAATTTTCTATTTCCGAAAGTAGAATCAAATTCAAATTAAGCAAGCAGTTAAATTTTTGAATTTCCGCTGGTTATTAAATTTGAAACTTCCTAAACGGTTTCATATTTGATCCAAAATATTTTTAAAAAATGCCTAATTTAAAATAAGAGGCCGTAATTAATAAGGGCAAAAAAGTAAAAAGGAAGAAGTTAATAAGTTGCCACGTATGTACAGAGATTATTTACGGAGTATTTATCAAATGTTGACTAATTCACAAATCCTACCGTTTAGATGGCTAGTCAATTTTTTGTAATTTTAAAATAGGAGGCTATTCGAAGCCGATACCTATCCGCCTAATTATTATTTTGATCTCCTATTATTTGCTATCCATCCTTAAACCCTCTCCGAACCAAAACCCCTTTTCCACAAAAAGCTCACTCAACAACTATCCATGGCGGTTTCCACGGCTAGCTTCGTCGATAATCTAGTGGTGATCAATCTCACTCCGTTTTATTTTGCAATTATCACTGAGAATCACACAATTTGTTGTATGTAGCAAAAATTGAAAGCAAAACCCTAATTTGTTTTTTTTCTGTGTTTTTTTGGATGTCGAGGTTCCCGGAGATGTAGTTATCGATCTCTCGACAATGGAGAACCAGACCATTAAGCTCGGTGGTGGTCTTCGTCAGGTTTATACTTTCTCTCTCTCTCTCTCAAACACACACACGCAGAGAAAAGTTATTTTTCGGTGTATTTAATAATTTTAATTGGGAATTTGTTGTAGGAGTCTGATTCTATAGCTGTGACAAAAGCTGGGAAATTGAGATTGGCTAAGGGAAACAAATTCTGGGTCGAGAGCTCTCAGAAGAGGGTAAGAGCAATCAACTTTAGGAACATATTCCATTTATCTTTGAATTCAATCAACTCTTATGCGTGGGTAATCTAATTTTAGGTCAGATTCAGGACTTAAAGTACTTTGTTTGGTGTTCAACTTTAAACGTTGTCACTTTACTATGAATCATACTTGCCCGAATTATTCGAAGAGTTAAGACTCTGGATTGAATGTCGTGTTTCTGTATTGATCATAGTGAGACCTGTATGGTTGAATATGAAATATGTAAATCAGTATTTTGTTCATATTTTGTAAGCATTGCTTAGATTGGGTATGACTATTTCATTTCCCTGAGTTTTATGCCTTTCATGTTCATAACAATATGTTTGTTCTGCGCAGTATGTACCTTCGGTTGGGGATTCCGTCCTTGGAATCGTCGTGGACTCGAGAACAGATGTAAGAATACTGAACTTTATTTTACAAATAAATTAATTGTATTTGTGTTTTATCACTAGTAGTGCTTGTAATACAGCGTTTATTATTGCCAAGTTTTGAACATGCCTATCTAGATCTCGTAGATACGATGTCTGAAATTCTCTTGAACTTTCTGGTAGTTTAGGGATCTTCTAAAATAGTGATTAACCAATTTTCTTCATCCTTGTTGGTTCCAGAATTTTTCTGTGGACATTAAAGGACCTACTTTAGCATATTTACCCGTGCTTGCGTTTGAAGGAGGAACCAGGAAAAACATACCGAAGTTTGAGGTGCCCTAATTTGTGAGACTTATGGTACATCATGTTGGTTTCAACAACTCATTTTTAGTCTAAAAGAGCTTTGCCGCAGGTTGGTACGTTGATCTATGTTCGGGTCGTGACGGCGAATCCTGGAATGAATCCCGAGCTTTCATGCACCGATGGTTTGTTTTCATGTGCCTTTGTTTTTCTCTCCTTGATTATTTTTGTGGACCGTTCATTGACCCTGTTCTATGTATGTATATATTTTTTTTTGGGCTCAAATAATCGATGAACTATTATGCTTGTTGTATTTTGGTGAACTATATTCTTTGGGGCAAAAGGGTGCTCGAACTAATGTTATTGTAGCGTTCGAGTCATTTTCATTAAAATGCTAATTTTTTTTAAATGAAAATCAATACCTAAACAATTTAAAACAATAACTTGTTTTGTAATTTTTAAAAGTATACAAACTTACTCTAAAAATCCAGAATTGTTTAGGTTTTATTTTGTAATATATGGACTATTATGCTAAAAATATTTATTTTTGTGTGTGTGATTTTAGCATGTGGAAAGGCTGCGGAATTTGGAGCCCTCAAAGGTGGTTACATGTTTGAATGTTCAACTGGCCTCTCAAGAATGTGAGACTGTTTGCTTTTGGTTCCTTGTTTTTTATTTTTTTTTATTTTTTTTTTATTTTTTTATGATTTATATCTTGATGAAGTTCGAATGAGCATGATAGACTGAAGCTCAATCAAAGTTTTTTTTTTTATTTAATTTTTTTTTAATTTTTTATGAACTGTGTTTTGTCGGCTTTCATTAATAATAATCAGGCTGCTGAGCTCCCCAACATGTCCGATTCTCGAGGCCCTTGGGAAGAAAGTTTCGTTTGAGGCAGCTGTTGGCTTGAATGGCCGTGTTTGGGTAATTTCCTTTTATTTTTGTATGAATGTCTATTCATTGTGATATTTCTTGTTTAGTTGTAGTTATCAATTGTTTTGGGTTTATTCCTTGTCAAAATCACAGGTAAATGCTGGCTCTCTCTCTACAACTATTGTTGTGACAAACGCAATTATGAAGTCCGAGTCTCTCAGTGTTGTGCAACAAAGAATTATGGTAGAGAAGCTTCTTCAGAATTTGAATATATCGAGCTGAGTAACTCTCTTTTTTCTTGACCTAATTCGCAGTGTTTTTAGAACTCTTTGGCAAATTAATTGGTTGGGTTCTTGACCGTATATATTTGAGGAAAAAAGAAAATTACAGTGAATTCAGATACGTGATTAGCGCAATTTTTTAATTCGGGTTATTTATAAGGGTTGATGCCTTAAAAGGGGCTTTATGTACTTTTATTAGGGATGAAAATTTTATGTTCGTGTTGTAGTCGTGTCATTTAATCGTATTTGCATAAATAATTGTTAGAACCAAATCCGACCGTTTATTTTTTTAATTTTTTTTTTTACAGATTCATAACCGTTTCAATAAAAGTATTTAATAGTCGTGTTAAATAGTTTATTTAATCGTGTTTAAACATTTAGACTCAATTAATTACGATTAAATTATCTGAATCATAGTAGTCATAAAAGAAAAATAATAGTCTTAACAAAATAAAAATAAAGTAGTCTTCACACCAAAATTAGGCCAGATATCAATGGGAAATGGAGGGAAAGTGATGGAGGGTAAAAACAAAACAAAACAAAACATTATATTGAAATTTCATGGAGAAAATGGAGGGAATATTATGGAAGGATATCAATCTCAATATTAAACTAAAAAATTATAGTTAAATGAAACAATAATAGAATTTTATAATTATATGAAATAATAATAGCTTGTTAATTACATAAAAATATACAATGGTAAGGTAAAATGAATTAATGATTTTTTTTTTAGAAAAAATTGAAAACCTTAAAATTGGTCTTTATTTTGGATAAAAATTAGATATTGAATTCTAAAATAAATGGAGGTAATAAGTCATTTTACTATAATTGAAATAAAGTAAAATTGTATGCGATACAAATAAAATTGAATACTATACGTTATTATGTTATTGTTATGGTTATTGTTATTGTGATTGTGAATTGTAAATTGTGATTATTTGATATGAATTGAATTAAGATTGAATATAATACGTTATTATGAGATTATAGTGTTATTGTGATTATAAATGTTCGATATGAATTGAAATCAAATTATATAATTGAATATGATACATTATTATGATACTATTGTTATTGTGATTATAGATGTGAATTGTGAATTGTTCGATATGAATTAAAATCAAATAAAATTGAATACGATACGTTATTAATTATTATGAGACTATTGGTATTGTGACTGTTCGATATGAATTGAATTGAAATAATTTAAAATTGAATATAATACGTTATTATAAGACTATTGTTATTGCGATTGTGGATTGTAAATTTTGAGTGTTCGATATGAATTAAATTGAATTGATAAAATAAAATTGTTTTAAATCCGTTTTAAATCGTGTCGTAACTGTTTTGTGTTTCGTGTCTGGACAAAATTGCCATCTCTATTTTTTTTCGAGTCAAAATAGTAATATTCATGTCCAATTCTCAAATCACGGGGTTACCGCACCTTGATTTACTTTATTTCTATAATTTTCCCCTAGCTGGTGATTGAGGTTGAGGTCTGATTCCAAGATCTAGGAAGTGGATTAGATAATAAGCATGAATAATACAATGAGACAATTAGGCCAGTAGTTCAATAGTCTACCATCCTTTTAAAAAATAGTCAAAATTTTATTTTATTAAGAAAATAGTCCATTAATCCGAAATAAATTAAATTAACTGTTTTAAGTATTTTAATTTATTTCGATATGGTTGAAGTAAATTAAGTTAATTGGAGATAATTGGAGAAATTGCCCAATTTTCTACCAATATCATAATATTTTCTCACTTTCCACTAAAAGATTAATTTGGCCCAAAATGCTATCATATATGTTAACAATGTTGACATCTATTTTTGCCTTTCACTATTAGATGTCAACATCGTTGACATATCGGTGACATTTTGGGTCAAATTAATCTTTTGGTGGAAAGTGGGAAAATGTTATGAAATTTGTGACAAATTAGGTAATTTCTCTTGTTTTAATTCATTTAATTTATTTATGATTGATGAGTCATTTTCTTAATAAATGTAACTTTGGTTACGATGCAATCACCATTCAACGATACAAAGTGCAAAAAAAAAAAAAAAAAAAAAAAAAAAAAAAAATTATAAGAATTTGATTGCAAAAGACGAGAATGTGCTTTAAAATATTGATTTTTGAAAGTTTTTTCTTCCTAAAAAAAAAATCATAGAAGTCTTTGAAAAGGAGGAGACACGTTTTTGTTATTTTTTTTACCACTAGAATCAGATTCCCATTTCAATTGGCAAGTCTTCGACCACTGCCTCCAGATGGGACTTATCAATGGGCCTGAGGCCCATAGAATGGTAGAACTGAGGCCCATAGAATGGTAGAACTATGCCAGCCTACTCCGAACCTTGGGGGTTTATATTTTGTATTTTATACCCTAATTTATAAATAAAGTACAAATTTTTGAGAAAAAAAGTGATTAAATAAAAAGAGTAAAATAAAACAATGAAACGTGTACTTTCACACAGAGCAATGAAATTGAGCTGTACTATCCACTACGTACCATTCTATTCTCGTTACTACATTAAAAACCTACTTTAAAAACTCCCATCACTTGTACGTATATTCAAGGGAAGAAAAATTAAAATCGAGCACTAGTATCCAATGATCAGTTAACATTTGATAATGACACATGTAATAAATCATTAGTAAGAATCAATACAAAATCAAAATAAATACTTTCTTGGCTAATTAGTTAGATGCGAAAAGAGACCCTTGTGTTCAGACAAAAAGCTAACCGTCAAACACATATATAACATAAAGTCCATGTCTGTGTACTGGTATGTATTTTAATTATAAATATATGCGATTGGCCATTTTGATCTATTTATAATATATATATATATATATATATATATATATATATATATATATATATATATACCATTTCTGGCGGAAGGTTTATATTGACGATGAATTGGTTATATGAAAGAGAGATTTTGGGATTATCTGAGTCTAAAGAGAATATGAAGATTTGAGTACGTAGGCAGGGAGTATAGAGATTTAGGACTTGTTTGTTGAGAGAGGGGATATTCAAGAACTTTACAGAGTACCCCGGTTTAGGCCTTCTAGTCATAAGAGAGAGAGAGAGAGAGAGAGAGAGAGAGAGAGAGAGAGAGAGAGAGAGAGAGAGAGAGAGAGAGAGAGAGAGAGAGAGACTGAGAATACTTCTTTATTTATTCAGTTTTTGAAACTTGCTTACACACTGAGAGCAAGCTCTCTTAAATAGACAAACTTTCGGATTCGAAAGGGATTCAAATCTGTAACAGAGGATATTATCCCCGACATAACTACTGTAGATCTTTTGACTTTATTACAGAAAAGATAAAGAAGAATCTTATCCTCGACATACTTACTATACAACATTAGACTTTTAACAAACAAACAAAATAAATAAAGACATTTACTATTCATATTTTGACAAATAAGATAAAGAGGAATCTTACAAAATTTTGAATTATGGTATTTGAGAAAAGAAATCGTTCGGATCTAATCCGAACTCTTTTTGATTTAAACTTTCGTCTTCATCTTCTTCTGGTAGACTCTCTTGATCTTCACTTGATAACTGGGACTTGACATCTTCTAAGAGCTTTACGTAGTCTTCTTTTGAAGAGGCTGCTGCTAATAATGCTTGAATCTTGCTTTTTTGAGTAAGAAATTCTAGATGTCGTGGGTCCTTGGCTGGATACCAGACTTTTGAATAGAGAAATTTTGAAATGGCTTCCGAGTTGGCTTGAGAGACATTAAAAGTATCCCACCACTTAAGTCTGAATTGTCTGACTAATAAAGGAATATGATTTTCTTGATTATTAATTTGGAACGTCCATGCAAGTATCCATGGAACTCCAAACTTGGAAGAGAATGATAGTAATTTATTATTACAAGAAATTTTTTTAGAAAAAAGATTGAATCCATCTAAAATTGGAGGAGGAAGGATATTGGTGACAAGTCCAAAGTAGGACCACCATTCTTGAAACCATAAAGGAAAAGGTTCGGTAGCTTGTTTTGAGAACTGGATAAACCAAGAATGAGAAAAGGCTCGAATGAAGAAAACATTAAACCAAGCTTTTTGGTAATCTAGATAGTTATAGGATTGTACTGTTCCTGGATGAGAGAAATATTTGGGAGTATAAATATTTTGATCCCAATCAGAAGGAGTAAGAATTTTAAGAATTTTTAACTTTGAATAATTGATTTTACGAGAATCTTGAGGATCGAGGCAATGGTTAATTTCTACAGAGTTGGAATCTATGAGAATATGTTCAAAGAATTTTCTATCTTTAAGGGAATGATTAGATATAAAGAGACAGTCAGGAGGAAAGACTCTTTTGAGGATAGTTGGAAAATTAGCATTTTGAGTATCTCTGAATTCAGGTTCTAAGGTAATAATAGTTTGGCTGACCGGTTTGTTGAAATATATAGAAGGGGGACTTTTGATAGTTTGGACCAAAGTTGAAGAAGACTTTGAAGAAGATGGCTTGGATATGGTAGGAAATTCATTGAGTAAGTTGAACTTATTTTGAATAGCAACTGTATTTGAATAAGATTGTTTGGTCATTTTGACCGGTGCATCTTTTTTAATAACATTCTTTTTTGAGTCTCCTTTTCTTGAGTCAGATATTGATTCTATTCTTTTCCCTGTAAAAATTCTCGTGAGAGAAAATCAGGAAGAGAATTAGTAATACCTTTTATATGTTCTATATCGAAATCAAAATTGCTTAATAGAGCTTGCCATCTAGCAAAAATTTGTTTTGAAATCAAATTTTTTATATCTTTGTTTAATAAATCTTTGGCTGCTTTGCAGTCAATCCTTAGTAAAAACTTTTTCATATATAAATCATCTTCAAATTTTTTGATACATAAAACGATGGCTAATAGCTCCTTTTTTATAGTAGAATAATTTTGTTGAGTAGTGTATAAGCAGCCAGAATAGTATCGGACTAAGGATTCTTGTGTTTGACCATGAAATTTTTGTTTGAGTATGCCTCCAAAACCTTTATCAGAGGCGTCGGTTTCGACTATAAGAGAGGCTGAGGGATGAGGTATCGATATACAAGGAAGATACTTGATTTTTTCTTTTATTTGCTTGACTATTTTAGTATGAGAATCAGACCAGGGCTGTGGGTTTTTCTTAAGCCTTTGGAATAACGGTTGACATATCATCCTAAGTTCTTTGAAGAAATCTCCTACATAATTTAAGCATCCTAAAAATCTTTGTAATTGATTCTTATCTTTTATTTCATCTGAGAATTTTGATGTAAACTCTAGGACTCTAGAAATAGGTTTTATAGTTCCTAAATAAATGTCATGACCTAAAAATTTTATATGCGTCTGGAAAAGTTTCATTTTTGTTTCAGAAACAGCTAATCCATTATTTTTTATGATGTTATAAATTTTTTTGAGATGAGATGTATGCTGATCTAGTGAGCTAGAGAAAATAAGAACATCGTCGATATAAACAATAGCAAAAGATTGAATAGGAGCAATAATATCATTCATAATATTTTGAAATTCACTTGGAGCATTCTTTAAACCAAAAGACATCACATTCCATTCATAATGCCCAAAAGGAGTATTGAAAGCAGTTTTATATCTATCTTTTTCGTCTATTTGAATCTGCCAAAATCCTGATTTCATGTCAAATTTTAAGAAAATTTTTGCATCATAAAGTTTTTTAATAAGATCTCTTTTATTAGGTATTGGATATCTTATCCATTTTAAAACTTTATTGAGAGGTTTGTAATTGATTACCAATCTTGGAACTCCTCTTTCTAATTCCGCAGCATTCATAACATAAAAGGCCGAACAGGACCACAGAGATTTTGAATCTCTAATGAGTCCTTTAGATTTTAGATCATTTATTTCTTTAATACAAATCTTTTCCATCTCTTGATTCATGTGAATCGCGCGAGATTTAGTTGGAATATCTTTTTCACAAAAATTTGATTCGTATGGAAGGCTAACTATATGTTTTTTGCGGGTCCAAAAAGCATTAGGAATAGTTGAACATACATTTGAAATAAATAAATTCTTTATTTCTTGTATGTTTTTTTTATAACATTTGGATTAGACAATTGTTGTTCTATTTTTAAATTATTAACTTCTTGTTTTAGAAACGTAATATGATTTTCTTTCTTGGAAATCAAATTAATTTGTTGAATGCAATTTTCTTTTAATAGATTAACTTGTTTTTCCTGAATTGGATAGATAAATTTGAAAATAATTTCTTAACCTAATATAGAGGTTTTTAGTCCCTCTGTATTTACCTTAAAAGGGTAAATTAAAGTGATGAAAGGTGTTCCTAGAATTAGAGGACAAGAAAGGTTTTTCACTAAAATAAATTGAGTATGAAAGCATAATCCTTGATTACATATCTTTACTCTTGATAATTTGTAATTTACTTGCAGTTTAGTATTATTTGCAGCACTTAATCTTTCTTTAGTTTTTTCATAGTATTTGGTGGGTATTAATCCTTCTTGAATGCAGTTTTGATCTGCTCCGGTGTCAATTAGAGCAGTGGTGGTTAAATGAAAATCTGAATTTATTACAAGGTTTATTTGAACATACCACTTGTGAAAATACATTTTAGAAACTGTGTTTATAAAATCTTGATTTATTTCTTCTGTTTGAGATGGAGATGGGTCATCTCTTTCAATTTTTATTTCATTTTCTAAAAGTATTTCTTTGATCTCTTTGTTTTCAGCTTTTAAAGTTGAAATATCAATTTTTATGTTATTTATTTCTTCTTGTAAATCTTTAATCGTTAAAGTGGATTTTGAGGGGTTCTTTGAATCTATTTTTTATTTCAGAAAATTTATATGGTTCAAAACTGTTAGTTTCTTTGTCTGAAATTAAGTCTTTAAGTTTTATTAAATATTCTCTTCTTAATTCGGGATCATTGATTCTATATATGATATCTAGAAGAAATTCATTTTCTTTAGTAATGACATTAATAGTTTTACAATCACACAAACCATAAGGTTGTGTTTCTGTGTCAGAACTTTGTTCTGATTCGGAGATTAAATTATCATTGATTTCAGACTCAGAACTTGTTTCTATAAGAAGATTATTAAGTTGTTGTTTTAATTTTTTTGATATTTTTAGATTATTAATTTTATCTTTCATTTTACATTGGTTTGAAAAATGACCAACTCTTCCGCACTTGTAGCAGGTAGGTGGCTTGTTGTAGTTTTTATTTCGTTTATATTTTCTGTGTTTTGAAGTAGTTGGGGTATTTTTTGAATAAAACTTTGGTTTGGATCTCTTAAAAGGTCTTTCTAAATATTTTTTCTTATTCTTTGAACTAGGAGGTTCTATTTTCTCATAGCCGTATTGTGCACAAAATTCTCCTAATTCTTTTCTATTTTGACTACTTTCTATTTTAATTTTATTTTTTTAATTTGATATCCGTACAAAGGGTTAGTCCTTCATTATTAATATAGTTGATTAACTGACCATAAGTTAAGTGATCGTAAGGAATAGTGTTGTTAAAATCAGATCTAATTTTATTCCTAACCTTATCTGCGAATAATTTTGGTAGGCCTGCTATAAATCTCTCCTTCCAAAAGGAAAGATTACTATCGCTTCTTGTGTAGACTTTAGTAAGGAAAACATCTTTGTACCACCTAAAATCGCTCAAGGTTGGACAATTAAGATTGATTAGGGTTTCAGAGGCCCTAGTTTGAAAGTGAGAAGGGTCTCCTACAAAACTTTTCATTATAGCAAAGATGAGTGTATTGACTACATCATCTTCTTGGGTCTGAACATTAGTACCATTTTCTAATTTTACGACATTCTTCTTTGCTGTAAGTATTTGAGTCTTATTTTCTGGTGAAATGTAATAATCCCACCATCCTTTGAGTTGGCCCGTAAAGCCAGAAATTAATACATTAGCTACGGTTGGATTATTATTATTTTTTGATTTATAGGCACAAGCTGCTATGGTCATCTCTTGAAGAGTTCCTAGGATTAAGTATTCACTTAGTCCATCTATATTCCATTCATAAATGGACTCACCATCATATTTGGCTTGTAGACTTTGAGATCTTTCTTCATATTGGATATTAGGAGGAGTAGGTCTAGGGTAATAATTTCTAGTATGTGGTTTTCTAGTGAATGTTCTATCATGTTTTATTTTGTTTATATTGGGATTATCATTAAATAATGATTGGAATTGCTGTTCTATAAAGTCAATTTGATCAAAAGAATCATCGTGACTATAGTTTTCATTTTCATTTTCATTATCTGATTCTGATTTTAGGTTTAAAACATTTATTTGTTGACTAGGACTGGATTCTCCTAGAGTTAGTTTATCTAGTTTCTGTTGTATTTGTTCTAAAAAATAGTCATTAGAAAGCTTTGAAAGCTTTGGTTGTAATGTTTTAGGAAATTCAAAAGGTTTGAATAAAGGTTGGGTACTCCTTCCCTGAGGAAAATAGGATGAACATGTTGACTGTGTCCTCAACCCGGGTTAGCTGATTGGCTATGGTTGACAGAATTTGATTTGTAAAATTGTTTTGATACTGTATATTTTTTATGTCTCTCTTCGTTGATTGTTTAGTATCTTCTATATTATTTTTAGTAAGGGATTTAAAAGGAGTGGCTATAACAGTAGTATTATTAACTGTAAAAGTTATGCCTTCTAGAGGAGGATGAATATCTACAATTTCTGTATTATCTAAGGTTTTCCAATTTTTTTTGTAATATTGGTATTAACATTTAAATGATCAAACGGGTAGTCTACGTTGTATATTTTACTGTAATGAGAAAACCAAATGAAGAAAGGGATACTCATTTTAAGGTTTCTTAAATTTGAATACCAAGTTTCTCTAATTTCTATTCTTTAATGCTTTCGAAATTATTTAGAAACCAGTCTCTTTTAATATCATTTGAAGGATCAAAATAATCCTTTTTCAGTAATTCTTTGTCTATTTGGAATTCTATAGTAATCATATTAATACTTCCATATGCTTCCATTTGAGATCTAGTCGGAGATATAGACGATTCTGGAGAACTAGTTCTTATTTCGTTATACATAGGTTGTGGTATATTAGAATTGAAATTTACATTACTAAGTTCTGTTTCTATCCTAAGAGGGGTGTAGATAAGCTTCTAGTAAGACTAGGTTGTTTTCGTGGAATATAAAAAGACTGTCTAGAAGGAGCAGAACTTACCGAAGGTGTTCTAGTAATCTCCGGTTTGTTGTCTTGATTTGATTCGAAAATAATTTGAACAGATCCGTCTGTCTGCTCAAGGATTGTTGAAGAGGATTCTGTGAGTTCTTGGATTCTTGGCTGACATATGTCAGACCGTTCCCATGATCCTGCTTGACTTAATTCATTCCATTTTAATCTTTTAGGAGTACTAAATTTTGAATGTTGAGTATTGGCTTCAAAAATTATGGTTTCTTAAACTATGTTTGGATCTTGGATTAAGAGTAGTAGTCATAACTTTGTAATAAACTCGATAAATGACAGCTATAGATCTGGAATTAGCAGCAAAGTTCATGTTTTTTTTATTTAATATTTAGAGTCAGAGTATCAAGAATATTTGAATCAAATAGAGAAATAGAAAAGTTTGGATAACAATTAAAATAAACTGGTCCATTAGCAAGATTTGATTCCATCATAGCTAAAAGAGAATTATTAAAATTTAGATGCCGTGCATCTCGTAAACACATAAATACTGGAATATCTAGACCTATTCTAAATAATGGTTTGATAGAAACTTGAACCATACCTACATGCAAATATTTGTAAGTCTTTTTATGATTATTTAAAGCAGAATGAGATAATAAATGCAATGTTTCATGCTCATGATTCAAAGCAATAGTATGCTCTGTTTGCTTGATTGAATAATCTTGTCTAAAGTTGAAAATTCCAATTTGATAAATAGTCTTAATATCTGTTTAGGGATGCTCCAATTATGTAAATGATTTTCTATTTCAGCTATATTTATTTCTGTACTATTGGTATCTTCTTCATTGGGTTCTGCAAAGTCATTTGAAGTAGAAGGATTGGTGGACTCGAAGATTTTGAGGATTCTATTCATATTGTTTAAAGGATTTTGGTTTATTTGAGAGGGATGAGGGAACACCTGTGGGACCACCTAAACGCCTATCTTGGCTACAAACGGCTGACCAACACAATTATGGCTTACCAACACAACTTCTCAACATAAAACAAAACCTAAAATAATATGAGTAGAAAACTTACAAAATTCTCCGAGAGAATCAATCTTTCAACTTCAAAGACTCTGAGTAATCAGTGAATAGTGATTTTTGAATAGTGACTTTTTTGAATAGTACTTATATATATAAGAATCAATCTAGCCCACATTTGGTAAATTTTGCAATCTAGCCATTTACTGAAATTTACGGCTATAAAATATCTAATTTACCATTTTTCTTATACTTACGTGATTAAAGCACTAACCCACGTTTGACCGATTTATATTGTATACAACAATTTAATTTCATATTTTTTAATTCATAATAGGAGATTCGGTGATGTAATTAAAAGGGAAATAAAATATTTTTTGATTGAATAAGTCAAACATGATAATGAATACACGTAATTACTCATGACCCGTTCAAAATTTGAAAATAAATTTGTTAAACACAAAGACCGTATTAAATGCGTATTAAAGGAAATGAAAGAAATCGGCTCTACCTGCACATATGTAAATTTACCATAATTAACAGAAATTAACAAAGCAGCGGAGATTAACAAAAATTTACAAACATTTACACTGTATTTGCTTATACGGCTATAATGTTCATTAAAGAAATAAACGCTCAATAATCAACTTTGCCAAATATAGAATTATTTTAAAATTCGAAATATATACACGTGTATTAACTTCGAAAATTTTGAATGATCAAACGTGGGCTACATGTTTTTTAAGCCAAATTCTAGTAGAGGATATTATAGTAATTAACATCTTACATAATTAAGACACGTCATCATTTTTGGCTAGAGTGAAAATTTGGACGAAACGTTGGCTAGATTACAATTTCTACGTTTCAGGTGGATTAGTTCGAATAATTTTTCATATGTGTGTGTGTGCGCGCATGCGCGCTTTTACGAATCCAAGAAAGTGAGTAAAGAGTCTAGAAGCCTTTCTAGTGAACTTGGTAATTAATATATAAAAAGAAAACATTGCTAATCACTACTACTCCAATACCTACAAATTTTTACACTTTACAGTAGTACTATTTATGAGGAAATGACGGTAAAAGTCCCTAAAGTTTTCAGAAACAGCTAAGTTGGTCCCTAATTTTTTTTTTACGGCAAAAGTCCTTAATGTTTAGTTTTCCTAATTCTGTAGATCCCTAACCTCAATATGCCGTTAATATGTAACGATGTTAGCCAAAAAGCGTTAGTTTTTTCTGAAAACATATATTAAATCAGAAATAAAACAATTAAATGAAAAAAAAACAAAAAAAAAGAAAGGATTTGGAGAAGAAGCCGAAGGCGATCTTCCTGTAACTCTAGTTCAAAGATCAGTACTAGAGTTGATTTCTTCCTGTAACTCTAGTTTTTTTCTTTCCGTATATCTCTAAACCCCATCCCTAGCCATATGCTTAGTCATCGATTGATTATGCCAAGAAGTTCGAAACAATTGAAGAATGAAAAATTAGGGGGTACCGATTAGGTGAACAGTGAGAGCTGGGCGGTTCGAGATAGCGGTGTGGTGGCTGAAGAAGATGATCTCGCCGACCTCTTCTCCGGTGGCGGCTTCCCAGCGGCGGTCGAGATCGTATTCTTTGATGATACAACCACCGTGGATCAGAAGCCAGGCGTCGCCGTTGCGGAAAGCTTTCATGGCCTGTTCCTCCTCCGGAGGCCATGGAAGTTGGTCCCATCCTGGCATGGAAAGCAAGGCCGTGGCCGGGTTGATCGACGCCGGGTCGGCGCTCGACGCCACCATCAGCGCCACCATTTTTTAAGACTCGTAGTTTGGGGATCGGGGACGGCGCCGGAGTGCAAGAGAGCCTCCTCGAGATCGCCCTCGATGGTCTTCGCGTCGGGATTCTTCTGCATGAGGCTCGAGATCGCCCTCGGCTTCTTCTCCAAATCTTTTTTTTTTTTGTTTTTTTTTCATTTAATTGTTTTATTTCTGATTTAATATGTGTTTTCAGACAAAACTAACACTTTTTGGCTAACATCATTACATCTTAATGGCATATTGAGGTTAGGGATCTACGGAATTAGGAAAACTAAATATTAAGGACTTTTGCCGTAAAAAAAAAGATTAGAGACCAACTTAACTGTTTATGAAAACTTTAGGAACTTTTGCCGCCATTTCCTCTATTATTTATACTAATACCTCCTATGCATATTTGTTCCAATCTCTCTCTCTCTCTCAATGAAAGCTGATCGTGAGTATAGAAAAGGGCTGTGGATAGCCGAGGAGGATAAGGCTCTGATTGAGTACATAAGGGTGCATGGAAAAGGAAAATGGAATCGCGTTGCTAGAGAAACTGGTATCAGTATATGATCATCAGTGTTCAATATATATACACATATGCATATATTTACACTGCATGCATATATGTGCACTCATGAACGAGTGTAAGGCATACATAGTGTGATGAGGATTTTATTATTTGATGATTTTTAAATATTGATTAATTAGGGTTGAAGAGGTGTGGAAAAAGTTGTAGACTAAGGTGGATGAATTACCTGAGCCCCGCTGTGAAGCGCGGCGATTTCACCGATGAAGAGGATGACCTCATTATTCGACTCCATAACCTTCTTGGAAACAGGTCACTATGTTTTTCTAACAACAAACATGTCAAATTGTTATATATATGAGATACCTTTTCAAATCATTCCCTCTAGAAACACTATGAGATACAGTATTTACTTTTTCATTGAATTCTCGTATGGTATTATTCTTATAAGTATTGCTTTTTATTTATCACACTATTAAAATTTCTTTTTGGTCTCGAAACCCCGAGTTTGTAATTTGACTAGGGTGAATACGCTTTTATTTATTTATTATAAAAAATTAAAAAGCATTAGTCAAAGATTTTTTTTTTTTTTTTTATTATAGCTCTGATTTTATTCACCCATTTCACGTCTCACTTACTATGATGAAAAAGAGGAATATTAACGCATCCGGAAATAACTGATTGATCTCTATCAATAAACCTGCTAATGGGCCTTTATTAAAAGCGAGGAAAGCTGCTTCTAAAAACCTTAATGTCGTGTTTTCAAAAAAAAAAAAAAAACCTTAATGTCGCTTTTAAAGTTTAGAAGCGACACGGTTATAAACGATACACCACTTCTAGTGTTAGTGTTGTCTAATAATAATAATGGGATTAGTTATGTAAAAATAATAAGTTAATAACTAGTTAGTAGTTTATACTTGCTTATATACTTCATCCAAAGTGATAATTAGAAGGATCTTTTTGTGACCTGAATACGGAATTTTACGGATCATGTCCAAATTTTGGTCAATATTTGGACGACAGCTCAAGTTTGCAACCCATGTAACTTTCGGTTTTTTGGAGTAAAGTAAAATAGTAAGTACCTGTGATTTTTTTATAAATATGTGGAATTTCTATTATAATAATAATAATAATAATAAAAGAATTATGTCGATTTCAATCGAATTGCGAAAAAAATACGAGAAATATCAATAGACCAGAAAAAGAGCAGAAATACTAGATTTACAAGAACTTATCATTTTATCTTAAGAAAATAAGGTAACATGGTCCCACATTTGAAATCCCATAAAAGAATGGATGGAAGTTAAAATAAAAAATCACGAGTGCCAAAATTTTATTTTTCTAAGATTTTTTATGCCAAGAAAAATCCGTGTGTGAACTCTCTCTATCTCTAACTCTATATGCGTGTCTGTGTGTCCTTCATACGGTTGAATTAAATTATATTTATAGCAATTACTCCATGCTCATCACTTGTATCACTGACAAATTCACACCCCTTGAAAAAAAAATATTCTGTTAATCATCTGTTATGTTACTAACGTTAAAACCTTATAACAACCAAATTGAGGGGGCCAACTGTCAAGAATGATTTCTTAGGCTAAACATTATTAATAACTTTTTAAAAGGGGCCAAAAATTAAATTTATAATTTTTTTTATTAATAAAAAATAGTCTTAATTATGAATGGATTAATAATATTACATATATAAACATATAATTTCCAGATGGTCCTTAATAGCGGGTCGGGTTCCGGGTAGAACCGATAATCAAGTGAAGAATCATTGGAACACTCATTTGAGCAAGAGACCCGGAATGAAAAAGAGTAATAGTAATAATAACAATATCACGGGAGTCATAAATTCAGAGGCAATAGTAGAGATGGATTATTGTTCCATTGGCTTATCCGAGTTGCCAAACACAAGTAATGTTGGTGAAGCTGATCATCAAGTGATCACGAGCTCTCAAGTAAGTGCGCCAAGGGATTTGATTACGAGTGAGAACAAATTTTTTTATAATAATAATAATAATTAGGGGTGAAACTGGATCGATTCGGTTCGGTTTTTGACATTTTTAGTATCCGAATCCGAATTTTCGGTTTTTAATAATTCGGTCCAGTATCCGATCCAATTTAGTCTAAAACTGAAATTCGGTTATCTGGTTTCTTAAATCCAGTATCCAGTCCAGTATCCAATTTTTAAAATTCGATAATCCAATTTGTAAAATTCCATATCCATTTTTATAAAATGAATATCCAGTTTCTTAACTCCAAATCCGGTTTGTAAAAATTCAAAAAACGAGTACAAATGACTCTTATAAAGCTCCAAAATGACAATACATAATTTAAAACTGAGTAAAAAAATTAAAATTCAAAAGGATACTCGTCTCCAACTACATGCAAATGTAAATATCATAATATAAAAATTAAAATTACAACCCTAATGACCATAATAAACCATATACAATTGAATTTGTATGTTACCTTTATAGACCACATAATCAAGTTGTAGTAGCAGTAGGAGTTGATATATGAGAATTGTTTGTTCTTCTATGACAACTTGACCATCATATGTTAATAATAATGACATAAATTTAAAATAAATTTGTTTTAATAAACAAACAACAAATGAATATGTCAAATAAAATATCAAATTAATTATCTTACCCGAAACAACTTGCTTAGAATCATTTAGTGCTTCCACTTCATCCATGTATTCTCGCAATACAACAGGATCAAGTCTTTTTTTTAATATATATTTATTTTTAATTAAAAAATCGGTTAAATAACCGATATCCAGATTTTCTCAAAATCGAATCCGATATCCGGTCCAGTTTTGTTAACCGGATCGGTTATCCGAATCCGATTTTTGGTTAGCTGACGTGGCTCCAAATTTCGGTTTCGGTTCGGTTTGGATATCGGTTTTATCCGAATTTCGGTTCGGTTTTGTACAGCCCTAATAATAATAGTAGCGGCAATGATAATTGTAATCATGAGTATGATAGCTCTATTTGGTTTTCCAGGGCTGAGGATTTCATAAATCCAATAAGCTCTTTTGATCTAGTGGACTCTTTAGAAGAGCACTCTCTTGATGTTGTTACATGGGATTGTACTGATTTATTTATTGATTCTACATGTAAATGATTATTGTCATGTTGGATTATAACGAGTTTTTGTTTTATTATTATTATTATTATTTTTTTAAGCCAATAAGCACTTGAATCGGCTAATATATATACTCGAGCATTGATGATTATTTGATAACTAGAGAGAAGACAAATGAGAGAGAGAGAAATAAAAAAAGCGAGTGAGAAAGAGCGTGAAGAGAGGGAGAAAAAGGAAAGAAAAAAAAAATTAAAAGCCGTCACGGGTCGCCGCCTGGTGAAGCCACGTGGCGGCCTTTGGATGAAAGTGAGAGAAAAGTTCTCTTTATTATCTATGTTATAGAAATTTGGATAAATTGCTCTAAAAAATGTGGATAAAATGCCAAATATAAATACAAATAGGGGAAATAAGGCTCATTCAGTTTCTTAGGGCTATGCATGCATTTAACGTTGAAATCGTTAAGAATTTGGTTTTATAACGTTAAAATTTGTAATGGTAAAATATTGAGATATCAACGGTTTTCTATAATGTTAATATGGTATTTTGTTCTCCTACATATACCTTCTTAATATAATTGAATTTACAATATTCAAAATCCACAAAAAAAATTGGTCTCCTATTCATATCTTTATAATATAATTGATTTTACAATATTCGAAGTCATAAAAAAGTGATTAAAAGTTCAAGAGAAAAAAAAAGTACAGAGAGATATCGAAGAAAATAAAGTTCTATTTGAAGATACGCGTCTTGAGTGAACAATTTTTCGGTTTATCTTTCTTTTAATTATTATTTTTTATTAATTTTTGTTTTCTATTTTTTTAAAAATTTTACTTTTTAAAAATTGTTCGACCAAATTTGTTTTCTTAATTTTTGTCAACATATTAATATTTAGTAAAAATTTATAATTAGTCGAAGAAAATACCCATCTGAGAATATGAAAAATAAAAAAGATAAAAAAAAACTAAAAAATTATGTTAAAACACTAAAAAAGAGCAATTAAAGTACTTATTTACCTCATGATAATTTTTTTTACTAATTTGATATTATTCTGAATAAAAATTATTCTGGGAAAAAAAATTAAGGCCGCCACGTGGTGGTCTCAGGATGAAAGTGGGAGATGAAGTTCTCTTTATTATCTATGTTATAGAGGAGCCGTATGTCTAATTACATGAATGAATATGATCGATCGCCTAGAGCCAAAGGTGATTATAAATGAGGCGCGTGAGGGGGACGTGAGTTTTAATTTTGAAACCTAAGTCTCTCAAGGCCCACATGCTGAATCAAATTTGGAGAAAACTACTGAAGTGGGCTTCGACTCTTTTCAAAAGGCCCATATCAGTAATGAATGGGTCAATCCAGAAGTGGGGTTAGATCAACTCCACCTAATTACACAATTTTCTACTCTATTTTGCAGTACATGTCACATCAAACACTACATCATCTCCAACCGAACTCTATTTTTTTTACATCAAATTGAAATATTAATTTTACATTCAACTTTCTCTTATTTATTTCTATACCCTTATATTTATTTAATATCTTTTAATTATACCACTTATTCATTATTTAATAATAAAATATTAGTCAATAAAATAATTCAAAATACAAATTAATACAAACTAAACTTAATATTTATTAAAACAAAAATACAATACAAAACAAATAACATAAAATGAAATAAAAAAGTACAACTACACATCCGAATTAGGATTTCCCTCCCACAAATGGTTGATCAATGCATTTCGAAGCGCGATATGTGCATCTCTGTCTCTTATTTTTTTGTAGCGAGTGAAAAACTCTTCAAATCATGTATCATCATTCTCCTCTAATTCAACCCCCAATGGTGGCGTTTCTCTGTTAACTTCAATGAGCACGCTAAGATCTCGCTCATCCTCTATTATCATGTTATGAATAATTATTCACGTAATCATTATATCTTTTAAGACATCTTTTTTCCAAAATCTTGATGGTCCCACCACAATTGCAAACCGTTCTTGGAGAACTCCAAATGCATGTTCTACTTCTTTTCTACAGGATTCTTGCCTCATTGCAAAATACTGTTTTTTATTTCGGCCACGTGGTTCTCGAATAGTTTGAACAATAGTAGACCATTTTGGATATATATTATCATCCAAATAATAACCCATATTATACTCATTTCCCTGTATGACATAATGAGCGGGATGAGCAATACCTTAAGTGAGATTGAAAAATAGGTGAGAAGACTCTAACACATTGATGTCATTGTTGCTTCCCGGCATGCCAAAATAAGCGTGTCATATCCAAAGATCATAATCAGCAACAACTTCTAAAATAATGGTAAGTTTTTCGCTACGACCCGTATATTTTCCAACCCGTATAGATAAGGCTAATAATTTGGAAACAATCAGAGAAGAAAATAAAATAATGAAAATGAATTTAAATAGAGTATCAGATCCTCATGTTTGTGCATTTTGCGAAGCTGAACAAGTCAAAGTTTTACAACAAATTTGGTTTTTTGATGCGCATGACTATCAGGTGCGACTAGTCGCACCTAAAAGTCGCATCTAAATGACTTTCGGGTGCGACTAGTCGCACCAGATTGTCAACCCGAAGTATAAAAAATTTCGCTAATTTTTTTTTTTGCTTTTGAGTATCAGGTGCGACTAGTCGCATCTGATAGTTTAAAATTACTATCCGGTGCGACAAAGTCGCACCTGATTGTTCAAAATTTTAACCGGGCCAATTCTCCCCCTCATTTTTTCATTCAGTTTTAAAAACAACAACTCATCTCTCTCGGTTTAAAAAAAAAACGCAGAAGAGAGAGGTAGAGGGAGATTAGAAGTGAAAGAGAGAGAGAGAGAGAGAGAGAGAGAGAGAGAGAGAGAGAGAGAGAGAGAGAGAGCTCGGGGAAGAAGAAATGAAGACCGGATCTTGGTTTCGAGGTAAGTGTACGTTCGTCATCTTCTCCATCTTGTCTACTTCTTTGCTCTTCATCTTCAAAACCCATACATGAAGATCAAGGGTTTGAATCTCTTTCTTTTTCTCTCTCTCGGTTTTGCTGTCCTTGAAGCTTCTCGGAGTGGTACAAGGTCGAAGGAGAAGGATTTAAGCTCGTATTACCATCTTCAATTCAAGGTGAGGAATTGATTTTTTTCCCAAATTTTGAATCCGAAAATTAGGGTTCTTATTTTTGAATTGGGGCTTTCCTTCTCCGAGCTGTTTTGATGTGTTTTTTATGTGATTGGACTCGAATTCTTGGTGGTTGTACTTGGATTAATGATGAGTTGTGATGATTTCTCGAATTTTCGTTTGATTTGATAAACTGTTTGAAGAGCCTCTGTAAACGGATGTAGACAGTCCGATATGGTCTGAGATAATTTTTTTGGATATTTTTCATGGATAGTAGACTGTATGAGCTTTCTAAAATGACCAAGAACATGTAAATCCATGGAGTATTGAATGAGTTATGAATTTCCAAAGTTTGTGTTTCGCAGCAGTAAAACGAGATTTCCAGAATTGTAACAGTGAATTACGGGCTGTTTTTGAGATAGCTATTCTTGTCGTATATATGCTTGTAATATCTCGTTAGAAAGCTACATGAGTCTACTTTCATTTTCCGCTAGAATCAATCGATTTCAAGTTTTGTAGTTCGAGTTATGATGGCTTAAGCGCTAGTGGGTCAGGCTGTCGGGAATTCTTTTGACTTGGCTGAAATGAGTTTGTGATTTTGCTGTGATTCATTGGCCGTGACACTTGTTTTGGCTATGTGATTCATTTTGACTGTTTGTGATGTTGAAATTATAGGAGTGGCCTTGTTCGATTTGAATCGGTTTTGGGACGTGAATATGAGAATCGCTTGTCTAATTTCTAGAAATTTATTTGGATGAAGTGGGTTATGAGAAATTAACGTGTGTGTGTGAGTGTCTCTTGGTGTGCATGTTGTTTTGTTGAGGCCGAGGTGCCGAGTCTGCGATGGGATGGCTGAATGGCTGTCCACGCCGCAAGGGTTGGTAAGCTTTGATTCGTCGAGAATGAGGCGCTAGTATGCGCTGTACGGGGGCTACGAGGATGCTGCTGTTTCGGCAGCGGGACGGCACGAACCTTGAAGGTTTTGGCCTCGATTCGGACCTCGCCGTGCGCTCAGCCGCTCAGCCCCGGCCCCGCTGCCTCCGAGTCCCAGCCACCGAGCCGCTGTCCCCGAGTCCCCGGCCGGCCGTCCTAGGTTAGTGTATATATTAGTTTTTTTTTTATATAATCATATATTAGTTAGTTAGCTAGGTTAGTTAGGTTGATAAATATATATTAGTGTATAAATATATATTAGTGTATATATTAGTTAGTTAGGTTAGTGTATATATAATATGTTAGTTAATATGTTAGGTTAGTTAATTAATGTGAAATATGTAAGTTAATATATGTTAATAATTGTAAATGTTAATTAGATTAGGTTAAAATTAAGTTTAGGTTATTTGTATGATTAGTTTAAGTTTAAATTTCCCTGAAGAATGAATGAATATTTTTTTTCCTTTTTTTTTGCAAGTAATTTATTGGATAATTTAATAGTTAAAATCTTTAAATCTAATAAATATGAACATTTGTATTATTCATATTTATGTTAATAGACTTGGATATAACTTTTAAATTTTAGTTTTTAAATCATAGAATAACTCCCTATATGGAACCCGATATGGTTCTTCAAATTTTAGTTTTAATATGCTGATTATATATTGTAATATATAATCAGCATATTAAATTTTTTTAAAAAAGATAAAGAGCATCAGGTGCGAAAAGTCGCACCTGAAAGTCTTATACTATCAGGTGCGACTTTTCGCACCTGATAATCAAGAGGATTATCAGGTGCGGACTTTCGGGTGCGACTTTGTCGCATCTAAAGTCGCACCTGAAAGTACTTTTAGGTGGACTTTTGCACTTTCAGGTGCGAAAAAAGTCGCACCTGATGCTATATTTTGTACTAGTGAGAGCCGAACAACAACAATCTCAAGCACCACTTCCTAATTCCGATTCATATTCTCAATATTTCACAGGTTTTGGAGGATCCGATGCTAATCTTCCCGAGTATTAGTTTAATGTATTGTAATTTTATTTTGTTGTATTGTGTTTTTTTTAATTATTTTTTTTTTGCATTTCGATGTCGTTGTAATGTTATTTCGTTTCGGTATTAATATTAATGTCATTTTAGTTTGTCCAAAACTCCAAATTTCAATGTTGTATTTGAAAATAAATTTAAATGTAAATATGAATAATTTAAGGATAAATATGATATAATTTTATAAATCAGTGTAAATAAATATATTATAAATTTTACATGGACTAATTTTTTTTTTAGTGCAGTTAATAGTGTCGCGACATATTTGGCGCGACACCAAAAGCAATTAAGAACCCACGCCAAAATGGCGCGGGAAATGGAAATAGGGTGGACTCCACCCCGCTATATAGTGGGAATGGCGTTCGGGCGGAGTTGGTCTTAGTAAATGTTCCGATTTTTGGCCAAGTGAAAATTGAAAAACAACAATAAGAAACGCAGAGCTTCCTATGGAGCGGCTATTTTGCATTCTCTGGCGACAGGGCAATTTGGACGAGGAAAGAAGCTCTCACGAAAACCCCCAAAAAAATGCGGAGACTCGGCGAAATTTCAGGGGAATGGAAGAGATACGAGGTCTTCTGTTCGGTTAAAGGGAAAATGGGAGGTTATAATTTCTTCATAATATGGATTTGTTTCTGTGTCTTTGGCTTCGTCCTTTGCACATCTTGATGAAGCGGCGAGCCCTGCGGATCAAGGCTACCGATAGTAATGAATTGTCTTCTCTGGAATGTCTAGGGGTGTGGGAATCCTTGGACAGTGAGAGGGCTTTACTCTCATATTCAGAATTATTCCCAAGAAATTATTTTTTTTGTCTGAGACGAACTTGACGAGGGCTCAACTAGAAAACATGAGAATCAAGGTTGGTTTCGAAAGTTGTTCTGCGGTGGGCGGGGTTGGTATGAGTGGAGGTCTTGCTATGCTATGGCGAGATTCAGTTGATGTCAGAGTGGGATCTTTTTCCGGTTCTACATGGATGTGGATGTGGTAGAAGGTTCGGGGAAAAGGTGGCGTTTTTCGGTATGTACGGGATTGACTGGATGTGGATGTGGATGGGATCTAATTGCCTGGGTCAGCCAACTTTGGATTGACCCCTGGTTATGTGGGGGAGATTTGAATGAAATTAGATGTTTGTCAGAAAAATCGGGAGGTCAACCGAGACCACCGAGTCAGAATTTAGCTTTCCAGATGAAGATTAGAGTAAATGGTCTTGAGGAGGTTAAGTACGTTGGTGATCGATTTACTTGGAGACGGCTGACTGGGAATAATAAATCCTTGAGAACCTTGATCGCTGCTTGGCTAATGAGGATTGTCATGAGCTTTTCCCAAGAGGAGTGGTACGACATCTGGAGTTCAGAGGTTCCGATCACCGACCTCTCCTTCTCATGACGGAGGGAGAACGTAGTGACGGGATGAGAATTAACAAAAAGATACCTCTCTTTTTTTTTTTTTTTTTTTTTTTTTTTTTTTTTTTTTTGAAGCATGATGTTTAGAAGAGGACTGTGAGCAAGTAGTTTCGGAAGCTTGGTCGAAGGCGGGAGCTGATTTGACATTTTTCCAGGAGTCGATTGATCAGGTTCGATTTTCGCCGAGTAAATGGGGCCGAGACAAATTCAAGGAGATGAGGGAGATGATTGAGTCTCAGCAGGCTTTGGTGGAAATGGTTAACATGAATCTGATGCTAGGCCACGTGGAGTCAGTGAGACGTGAAGAGAGAAAATTAGAGGCTCTTCTTGATAAGGAGGAGATCTATTGGTGGCAACAGAGTCGAGTGGATTGGCTGAAAAATGGGGATCAAAACACGCAATTTTTTCATCGTAAAGCCTCGCAGAGACGAAAAAAGAACGTGATAAGAGGCCTTCAAGATTCAAGAACATGTAGGGGGAAAGTAACGACCAAATCAGCGGAGTCATAGTAGAGTGTTTCACTGATATTATTCAAATCTGCTAGGCCTATGAGGGAGTCAATTGAGACAAAGCTTGAGGGGATTCGACCGACGGTGACAAAATAAATGAATGCAAAATTGCTCAAGCCCTTTTCTAGCGATGAAGTCCGTCGGGAGCTGCGCCTCATAGAGCCTCAGGGAAAGATGGTCTCCCTGCCATGTTTTCCAACGATTTTGGCCTATCGTGGGTGATAAATCGGTTCACCTTTGCCTCAATGTTTTGCACAACGAGGCAGGGTTAGGGCAACTAAATGAGACAGTAATCGTTGATAGGTGCGTTAATCACGCGTAAAACTCCTATTTCCCGAACCAAAAACCGACGAGTCCTCAATTAATTTAATGGTTTTTAGTAGGTTTTTGAGTAATTTCAGGTTTAGATGAGCAATAGAGCGTCTACAATCAATTTCGTGGAAAAAGGACGGGATTTGGAGATAAAACGGTCGAAATAGAGTCAAAAAGCGCAAGCAAAAAATTGGCGAACTCGCGTGCCGCGCACCCACACCCGCGCGCCGCGCGATGGCAAAATTCGAAGACCGCGCACCGCGCCTCGGCAGTAGCTCGCCGCGCATACCGGGAAACGCAAACATGAAAATCACAGAGTCTTACGCGCGCTCCGCGCATAGCTGAAATTTGGAGCCGCGCGCCGCGCCCTTCTTCGGGTTTTGACGGACTTACTTTCCGTTTTTGATGTTTTTGAGCGAATCAACCCATTCCAAAGGCCCAATATGCTCCGAAAATCACCCCTTGACCTATATATGTAACTCTAAGCTCTGAAAACACAAGCTTCCCTTTTGTTTTAGTTTCTATTTTTGTTGTTTGGTTGTTCTTGAGAGCTTTTGAAAGAGGAAACGGCGTTCTTCAACGGAATTGACAACCCGACGAGTTCTCCTTCTCCGAATTCATTCGTTCTTCTATCTTCCCTTCCTTTTATTTATTTTATTGCTTTAAATTATTGTTGAACATCAATTTTATTTAATATGAATTCTGTTTTGGTTTCAATATTTATTTTAGTGCTTTTAATTATTCTTTTGTGTTTAGCGTTGAATATGAATTCCATTAGAGGCTAAGTTTCTTATGGGGTTGCGATGTAGCCGGGATTGATAAGGGTTAGGGGGTTCATTAGGGTTAGATAATTATTGTTTGCTTCATTATTATGGATTGCTTGATATGAATCGTTCATTATGCGTTCTTATGCTTGATCACCATTAGATCTGTTATCTAGGATTGTTTAGCTACTCGAGAGAGAGTAAATAATCGTGCTTTTGTTCATGTCTTCATAGTTGATCCTAGGTTTTAAACTCTAGGAAATTTGTGTAATCGGTTGAACTCTTGTTTCATTGCGTGTGATTATTTTAATAGGATTAGATGCCGAGAGGATAATAATCCGTCAATTGCATGGGTTTGCTAGAACACTCGAGAGAGGCTAGTGAATAATTTTGATAGAGTGAGATTAGCATCCATAGGAGTAGATTTTGCTGTTCAAACCCGAAACCCCCAACCTAGTTAGTTCCGGTGAAATCGCGACCCCTACCTTCTCTTCTTGCAAAACTCGTATTTAACTTTCTGCTTTAGTTTTATTATTTCTTTTGTTACAACCATCTTCTCAATTTTACTTGGAATTAATTAGCATCAAGTTTAGAAAATCGCTAGAGTAACTAGTCTCTGTGGGATCGATATCCGTTACTTACGTAACACTATCACTTGGGCGACACACGTACGCTTGCGTGCGCGAGAAATATCGCAACAAGTTTTTGGCACCGTTGCCGGGGACTAGTTTACAATAGCGATTGAAATTACTTGCTCTTGCTATTTAATTTCTGTATTTTTGTTTTCTAACTTTTCGTGTCACTTTCTTGCTTTTGAAGGTGTATGCGAAAAGACGGGTCATCTGCTCTCGCTCCAATAAACTCCGAGATCGAAAAATTTTGCAGGAAAAATCGAAAAGAATCAAAGGAACGAGCAATGGAAGAAAACAGGAACAATGCCGAGGAGCCCAAGACCCTATTCCAATACGGGCTACCACCGACCGATGCCACACAATCGGCCATTGTTCTGCCGGTTCTTGCGGGTAATCAGAATTTTGAGATCAAGACCGGCATAATACATATGGTCCAAGCGAATCAATTCGCTGGATCACCTGCCGAAGACCCGCAAGACCATCTGACAAACTTCGTCGAAATTGCAAACACGTTCAAGCTCCACAACGTGTCCGACGAAGCCATCCGCCTCCGCCTCTTCCCGTTCTCACTGCGGGACCGAGCCAAGACGTGGCTCAACTCCCTCCCGCCGGGCTCCATCACCTCGTGGGCGGACTTGCGCGTAAAATTCATCTCGAAGTTCTTCCCATTCGAGAAGATGCATAAGAGGCGTAACTGTTGGAATCGATCTAGGGTTTGAGAAAATAATTAACGCTTCGGTAAGCGGCGGAATTTTAAAAATTTTCTTTTACAAGTAAAACAGTTTTTACTAACCTAGACAAGTGCAAGTACATGTAATTAAAAACCAATATGAGCTAGAAGTTTACTAACCTTTCTTGAAGCTTGAACTTTGAAGAAGCTTGTGGAAAGTTTGCAACGCTCGTCTCCCGTCGCAGCACGTCTCTCTTTCTTTCCTCGGCACCTCGAGCAACCACGAAAGTTTCTATCACTAAATCACTCGAAAAGAAGGAATCAGTGAGTGGGCACTTTTAAACACTACGACTTGAGAACGAGTCTCGAAGTCGCAGAGCTAAACACTAGGTCGAGTGAGGACCTAGGTGCCAAGACAAGAAATAATCGAAAATAAACTAGAGAGAGAGAGAGAGGATTTTCGGCCAAGTTCTAGAGAGAGAGTCTCTCAAATCTCTTAAACTTGGATGAATGAAATGTGAGGAAATGAGGCTCCTATTTATAGGAGAGGTCTCACCTTCAATAAGGTAGTTTCCTCTTCTATAGAATATCACATATTCATGAGCAATTTCCTCTTTTTTCCCTTTGAGACACTCGGCCAACTCAAGGCTTCTAGAAGCCTTGATTTGTTTCCAATTTTGTTCAAGGCCTTGCCTTGTCTCTCACTTGGCCGATTACCCTAAAGCATCCTCATGCAAATTTGTTTCCTCTTTTTCTTTTGGCAAGTATCTTGATACATTTATGCACAAAATATTCTCTCTTGGTTGGGTATGTTGGGCGCCTATGTCCTTCTAGAATGGGCTTCTAGAAGCTTTTCCATTTGTTCATGACAACATGAAAAAGGCCCAATAAGAATTTTCAATAAAATTCTTATGAAATGAAATTAATTCACAAGGCCCAATGATCAAGTCATGGCCGAGTGAAACATGTCATAAAATGACCTTGTCAAAAATTTATTGACATTCATTTCATCGTTTGTCTCAAAAGACAAAAATACCCTTTTCACTATTTTCGTTCTTGTTTTGACTTAGCTTCCAGTTTAACTATTCCTATCGATGTGATTCGTGACAGTGACCTCATGGACCCAAATGAACAAAGCTTTAGCTAAAAAATTGGACTCAAAAGTTCACAAACCTTTTCCAAGTTTAGCTTAATGCCAACTGACTCCACTAAAGAGCTGACACTGAAAATCTCTCGGTTCAAATGAATTTATTTTCTACTCAAGAATTCGACCTAATTATGATGAGCGGATCCACTGAATATTATCTATGTTTTACCCTTCATGAATGTCATCAGCTAGTCGGGATTTACTAAATTACCATTTTACCCTTCTAGCTGTTATTTCCTCAACTCCTTTGTCGCTTGTGAATAAGTTAGAAACAATGTATTGACGAGGAGCTAACAAGTCACATTGTTTCATCCAAAAGAGTCAGGACTCAATTTGGACACTGGCCAGTTCATTTATTCACACTCCAAGGAACAAAGCATGAGGTGACATACATTGCATTTCAGCAATCTTGTACATGAATTCCATATCTATGAGAACTTCACAAAGTTACTCATGACAGACTCACAACTTAGTACTTCACCAATAGGCCTTGTTCGGAATCACATAGTGAGTCCGAACTTTGACTTTCTCAAATGAGAATACTAAGGTGTGAAATGGCATGTCTCATTTCAGGATTAAGGTAAGCATGATGCAATTCATACATAGTGACTTCGAGACATAAGAGGTTAAATGGTTTGTTCTTATATTGTCTCTAGAAGTGCACTGGTCAATTCAGTATCTTCGGAAGATACCTAGAAGAACTATAGAGTCCCAAACTCTCAATGCCTCATAACCAGACATCATAGATTCTTCTAACAATCATACTGAGGTCAATAGTCCTTTGACCCTAAGATTGCGAATATATCGTTTTAAGCAAACTACGAAGAGTTTGTTCATGCAAATCTACATTTGTCTCTTCGTAAGTTGTTTAGTTTGTTTATGGACTAAAAGACTATGGTTTTATCATAAAGCTTCAGACAAGGAAGATTGAATGAACGTTTCAACTTTTTATTAATGAATAAGCAATTACAAGCAAGAGTCTTCGTAAGACTATATGACATCAAATGTACATAAATAGACACTACTACTCTTCTTGTGGGCACCATTGACAACAGTAACGAAATCCATTCGTTCTCCCAGTTCGATGGTGAGTCGTTATTTGAAGCTTGGGGGCGCTTCAAAGAGCTTGAGAGAAAGTGCCCCAATCATGGCATCCAAGGGTGGATGATGGTGCAAATCTTCTACGGCGGCCTTTCTCCATCATCTCGCACCCTAGTCAATACGGCCGCCGGAGGGTCGTTCTTCCAAAAGACCGAGGAGGAAGCTCATGCCATTCTCGAGGAGCTCGCGTACAACAACGACCAATGTCCTTCCGAGCGAAGAATTCAGAAGCGCGAGTCGGTCACGCCCGAGATGGAAATGATAAAAGCCCTCGCAGCCCAAGTGGCCGACCTCACCAAAACGCTCCACGGGCAGCAAGCTACCGTTCAGGCTATCCACGCCCCTACTCCCGAGCCGTGCTTCTGGTGTGCCGGCCCTCATTCTAGCGATGAGTGCGCGCAAGGGAACAAGGGCCAACAAGCAAGCTTCATCAACAATCGGCCACCCTACAATCAAGGCCCGATGAGCAACTATCAGAATGAGGGATGGCGCGGTCCCCAGAATAACATGCCGATGCAACCTGCACCGCAAGCTCAACCTCGACCGCCACAGAATCAGCCCCGACCACCGCCATACCAAGCTCCTCCATTTCGGGCGTATAAGAACGAGACTAATTTGGAGGAGCTCGTAGCTAATCTGGCCACGTCGACGACTGCCTTTGTGAATACCACCACCGACTTCATGCATGAAACGAAGACAGCCATCTCGAACCAATCGACGCAGATCCGAAATCTCGAGACGTAGGTGGGGCAGCTCACCAACGCCATCCACACACGACCCCAAGGCACGCTTCCAAGCGCCCCCGAAGTGAATCCAAGGGAGCACTGCAATGCCATTGCTCATCAACACGTTGCAGCCACCGAGAGCCCGAAGAAAGAAGAAAAAGAGGCTGCCCCGGTCACCAAAGCTCCTAAGCCGCACCGCCGGTCCATACACATGAGCCGCCACTTCCGTTCCCGCAAAGGCTCACGGTGGCACTTTCCGCCGAGTGTAGTGCGCTTCTAAAACAAGAGCTCCCGCCAAAATTAGAAGATCCGGGGAAGTTCACATTGCCGTGCACCATCGGAGACATCTTCATCGAGAACGCGTTGTGCGATCTTGGTTCGGGCATCAACCTTATGCCGTCGGCCGTCTTCACCAAACTCGGGGTGGGTGAATTAAAACCCACGCGCACCACTCTCCAACTGGCGGATCGGACCGTAAGGCACCCACGCGGTTTCGTGGAAGACCTCCTCGTGAAAGTCGGAAAATTCACTTTTCCGGCCGATTTCTACGTCATCAACATGGACGAGGATCCCGATATTCCCATTCTCTTTGGAAGAGCTTTCTTGGCCACTTGCGGTGTGTGCATAGACATGCAAAAAGGTGAACTAAAGACGCGCGGGAAGAACGAGGAAGAGACGTTCGGGATCTGTAAAACCCGAAAGCGCACGAAGGAAAAAGAAGAGATCTACGTCATCGAGACGTACGAAGTCGCTACTCCACCACCCACACCTCCGCCACGTGCGCCTCCTGAAGAAAAATCAACAAAAACTGCGAGCATGGATGCAAAGCCGAAATCTCCATCCAAGCCATGGAGAGGACGTTGGCCGAAACCGTTCAAAGAGGCATAGAGGAAGAAAGAGCGCGTGAAAGAAGATCCACCACCGCCCGAGCGCGGCGGCGACGAGTAGGGGAGTTCTACCACCCCCGCGAGTTAAGTTCTCGGTCTCCCGTGTTTTTATGGATCTACATTGAGGACAATGTAGAGATTAAGTTTGGGGGGATGAACTACTTTGTGTGGGGTTTCTGTTAGATTAGGGTGTTAATTATTTAATTTTTATTTTCTTAATTTTGTTTGGTGATTGCTTATAAGTGATAGTATTAAAGTGTTTTCTCTCGTTACTTGCCAATGATACCATGTATTTTCAAAGAAATCCGAGTTCGAGTCAATTTTAAAATTTTTTGTGCTTCATTGTGATTGACTAGTGGTTTGAGTAACGCAATTTCGGTTGATTTTTCCCATTTATGCACACACGTCCGTCCCGGGGTTTGAGTAGTCCTTAGAGGTTCGATCACATCTTTAAATGTCTTTTAGCTCACGAACACTAAGAACCGCTCTAGCCCTCTTCGAGGCGAAATGACCTGACACGAACCTAGGAAAGATGACATAGGCCTTCATTTTGTTAGCCACTCTAAGCCAAAAAGCCAACCCGTAACATCCCCTTGAGCACCCTTACCCTTTCAGAAAAAGCCGAACGATGAATCCTCTCTCGATACTTAGTCAGAAAAAGCCGAGCCAATAATGTTTCAAATCCCACAAAGAACCCCGTAAACTTAGCGACTCTTGAGTGAATTCTTTCGATCTTGTGACATGTTTTTGACTAGTCTCTACGTGTTTTATGGTTCATTAGACACCACGCCGGTGATTGTTCGTTTTTATGTTTATCGTTTTGTATAAAAAAAAAGAAAAAAAAAAGAAAAAGAAAAAAAAAGAGAAAAAGAAAAAAAAAAGAAAAAGCTACAAAAAAAAAAGAGTGTTTAATTTATGCGATTGATTTATTTATTTGTATTAGTTTTTGGCGTGGTGTTCTGTGACATTGGTTTTAGAGACTAAACGTTGCATAGTCAAAGTTTGGGGGGAAACATTGGGAAATAAAGGCTTAGGAAAGAAAACGTTCTCGAAATGTGAAATTTTATGCTGTTGTCGCAGTTTTTCGGACAACGATTTAGGAACCGGAGATGGTTAGACCCAAGGCCGGACCAAGTGGTCTCACTCCGGCTCGAGCGTGTCGGACTTGATATCTCAAGTCGTCCCTTAGCTGCCTGTAATGTCTATCTCGTCCAAGCACCTGAAACACAAGCGAAGAGGTGTGAACTACAAAGGGGAAACAGAGGGGTTGCCTCTGTTTACCTCTCCGACGCTCAACATTAGTAGGATTGAGGTGGTTGATAGAGGGTTTAGTGTTTAGGGGTCGAGAGTTGAGAGAAACGAGCGAGTTATGAGTTCGGCAGCGTTTCAGTACTCAAATTCGGATTACCTAGATTAGAGAATGGACTCCTCTATTTATAGGCGACCAAGAGACGTGTTGAGGGTCCCTTGGCCGAGTGAGGCTGAGTCGGCCGTCGGCCGAGTGAGGTTGGGCCGGCCGATGGCCGAGTGAGATGATGGTCGCCGAGGGAGATTCACTCGGCCAATGGCCGAGTGAAGGAATGGGCGCCGGGTGAGCTTGACTCGGCCATCGGCCGAGTGATGGCCGAGCGAAGAGTCTGGGCCGAGAGAAGACTCACTCGGTTGTTGGCCGAGTGAGCTGTTGGGCCGGCAGGGGTCTTCATTCGGCCTTCGGCCGAGCGAGCGTGTTGGGCCGCCCGGGGCCTCACCCGGCCATCGGCTGAGCGAGCATGGTGGGCCGGCTGGAGACTTCATTCGGCCCTTGGCCGGGCGAACACGCTGGGACGTCTGAGGCTTCATTCGGCCATGGGCCGAGTGAGTATGGTGGGCCTCGTCCGGCCATTGGCCGAGTGAACATATGGAGAAGTTCACTCGGCCATTGGCCGAGTGATGGGCTTGGACCGAGAGAAGGCTCACTCGGCCATTGGCCGAGTGAGTTGATGGGCCGGCCGAGTGTGGGCTGGGAGTAGGGTTTCCCTCGGCCAATGGCCGAGTGAGCCTGCTCGGCCGCCCGAAATGTCGATCGAGCCGTCGGACCTCGTCGGGCCGATAACATTAGCCCCCCGAGTTTGGCACCGGGCGTAGCCCGTGTGGTAAACTCAAGCAGCTCCGTCTTCAGTCGTCTCGCCGAACCGTCTCGTCAACAATTGGTAAGCCCGCTCACCTTAGATATTATTTTAATGTTTTTGCTGACGTGTTTGTCGTTATTCGCGCCCATGGGGTCCCCCAACCACACGTCGGCCAGTGGGCCCCCCGAGGACTTCGTCTCGTTCCTCTTTGACGACCCTTACGAGACATTGGACGATCTCCTAGATCGAATTTCACCGCCCCCGGTCGACCACAACTCTCTCCCCACTCTAGGTTTGGTTTTCCTAGATCGAACGACAATGAATTTGGACGGCCAAGACCTCCCCACGGTGGATGCTTGGTTGGCGGGCGAGGGAGAACACCTAGCGGCCGAGGGCGACGCCGGCGAGGCCGAGGCGAGCGCTGGTGTGGCTGAGGCGAGCGAGGGAGCAGCCGGGGCGCACGCTGCCGGGGCTGGGTCGCGCTGTGGCGTGGCTGGGTCGGCCGAACGGGCCGAGGTGGACGAGCGCGCAGACGAGGCCGGGTCGGCCGGGGACAGCGCCGGCGGGGTCGACGCGGCTGGGGACAGCGCAGGCGGGGTCGAGCGAGGCCGCGCTGCTGCCGCGGAGGCCTCGGCCGGCTGGGTCGGCGCCGTCTGTGGCGAACCCAACCCCGGGGGGGCGCTGGTGGAGGCGCGCGCGACGAACCCAGGCGAGGGGCACGCCGCTCGGGCCGGTGGAGGCGGCGCCGGCGCTGGAGAGGCCGCGCCTGGCCGGGTCGGCTTCGTGGAAGGCCCTTCCCACGCGGGTGGGGCCGTGTTGCAGGTGGCCGGAGACCATGGTGGCCCGGGTGGACCAGCCCCAACCAGGCCGGGGCGCGCGCGCGACGAGGAGACGCCGCCGGCGACGGCCGGCGTCACGGGCGGAGGAGCCGACGCCGGAGGTGGGGCGCGCCGGCCGTCCATTGCCGGAGGAGAGGGGGCGGCCGGCTTGGACCCTTCCCAAACCCTAGGGCCCATTGGGCCGGGCCTAGGTGGGGAGAGCTTGGAGCATGCTCAAACCCTAGGACCCACTGAGCCGGGCCTAGGTGAGAGAGAGCTTGACCCCTCACAGGACCTTGGGCCGAACCACGAGCTTGGGCCGGACGCAGCCCACGGGGGCCATACGGCCATCCCATCGCTTGACACGCACCATGGGCTCACGAACGGGCCGGACGCGCCGACGGAGCCGCCTCTCGTGGTCAACAACCGGGAAACGGGCCCCAGTGGGCCGAGTGCGCATACCACAGCCCGAGCGAGCTACCGTAGCGGGCACCACGAGGGTTCGGGCGAGACGTCGGGTCGTCGCGTCCTATCGGTCACCCCGACAAGCTCGACTGCGCGGGAAGAAGAACGAACCTCGTCGTTTCCCCTCGGGGAAACGGCGATTCGAGATAGCTTTGACTGCTCTGGCATTGATTTCCCGAGTTCGCTCTCGATTGCCAGCTTTAGTGGTTTGAGGAAGCGGTTCCACATCCCGTCGGCCGTATCGCTTTTGCGACCGTTGCCCGACGATCTGCCGACTCGCCCTCGGAAGGGGTACGCCGCCGTTCACGAGGCGAGCCTTCGGGGACTTTTCAGCCCGTGATCCAGGATCTTCTAGCTCGGCTCGGTGTACATGCGGCCCAGATGTCCCCATCCTTCTACCGTATGGTGGCGGCCTGCCACATGATGCTGCACCGAGCGAAGGGTCGAGCCGTGACGGCCGACGACATCAGGAATCTCGTGGCCGTCTTCGATGTTCCCGGGAAACCCGGCTTCTACAAGGTCCAGCACCGGAAGCGATTCACCATCCTCACCAAGCTGACCTCGAAACACCGATATCCTTGGGTGTGGGCGTCCGAATCTGCCTTCGGGACGGCACCTCTCACCTTTGGCCCCGTTGCTGAATTCCCAGCCGACTATGGCATCGAGAGCTCCGAACTTGCGCTCGTGATCGGAGCGGTTCCCGACTCGAGGCGGCAAGGATCGCTTTTCGAGTCCCCGGATCTTATGGCAACCACCGGATGGTTCGTGCCTGCTGACGAAGACTCCTCATGTTCCGGACCTGGAGTGGAGACTGGCCCGGAATCCGAGGCGGGGGGTTCGTCTGCTCCCCCACCCGACGCGGGGGGTACTGATAGAACATGCGTCGTCGCGTTATTGTTGTTTTTTCCATTATTTACGCTTACCATTACGTTTTAACTGACAAACGCGCTTTTCTTCTCTGCAGGTGCCATGGCTCGACGTCACCGACCGCGCACCCAAATGCCGAGAGCAACGCCCACCGATGATGCTACGATCGTGGCTCGCCCTCCAGCCGAGGCCAGTCGCGGGGGGTCGCCATCGCGGGTGAGGAATGAAACGATCTCCTCCAACAAGCGACCATCATCGTCGGCTTCTCTCGGGTCACCGTCCGGCCACAAACGCGCTCACACATCGACGGTGTCAGACAGCCTGGACTCTATGCTCCTAGCGGAGGCGGCCGAGTTGAGAGACCAGTGCTCCCGAGGGATCCTTGAGACCTCCTTGCGGGATTTCAAAGGCCTGCTGACGACGAGCGACCTTGAGCACTTCCAGAATGGGATCGGCGATGCCCGAAAGGTATGGCTCGTTCGCTTGTGTTATGTATGACTGTCGTGCTTATTGTAATTATCCGCGTCTCGCTTGCTTGCAGATGCTCGCGCGCCAAGAGCGGAGCGATCGCATTCTCCGAGATATGCTACGACGCATGCAAATCATGGAGAAGGAGAAGACGAGCATGGCGGCTGCGCACGCTGCCGCCCTAGCGGGGGCTCGCACCGCCCGAGAGTTTGAGGCGCTCGAGGGGGAGCTGGAGCGAGCTCGTGGGGAATTGGCCACCGAGAAGGCGCTTCGTGAGAAGGCGGAGCAGGCAGCCGACACCTTCCTGGGGGAAACGAAGAAGCTTCAGGCGGCGCTCACGAGCCGGGATGCAGAGCTGAGCATCGTTCACGCTCGACTATCGGCGAGCGAGATCGCTCGGGTCAAGGTCGAGAGGGAGAGGGATACCCTCCGGACGGAGATGCGGACCCTCGTTGAGGAGAAGGAAGACGCCGTGCGATCCAAGACCGACTTGGAGGACGACTGGGACTTGGCGTTGGAGGCGGCTCGTTACGAGGCGGCCCGGCGCGTTCGGGAAGCGACCGAGAAGGAGAACGCGTCTCGCGGGACCACGTTTTCCTTTTTCAACACCATGTTCCCTCCTTACGATGACGAGCCGCCGGAGGACGACTTGCATCCACAGATCCCCGCCGAGGCTGCCCAGTCGACGACCCACCAGCCTGACGGAGAAGCCGTTGGCGGGTTTGGCGCCCCTGAGCCTGAAGGAGATGAAGAGCAAGTCGACTTTGGCTCGGACTAGTTGAGTTTTCCTTGGTTTTCCGCGCACTTGTTTAGCGCTCGCTTTATGCTTTCTCTCGGATTATTGTTATGTTTCCGTCGTACTTTCGTACCTTTCTTATTGGGTTGTTTGCGTAATATCGTTTTGCTTTAATTGGAGCTTTCTTTTCATCGTGCGTCTTATTTTCTCGACTTGCTACGCTTAGTGTAATCGATTTGCGCAATTCGAATGGTGCGTGTCTTACGAGCCCGGCTTACTATGCTTAGCGTAACCGGTTGGCACGGCTTACTGCCGTATTTGGCGGCGAAGTTCCCCGCGGACGCAGGCTAGACCAGTTTCATCCGAGAGGTGCGATTTCCGGCCATCCATTTGTGACTCGCTGCCTATCGGCGCGCGCGAGCTGGGCGGCCGTCGCGCTCATCCTCCGGCGAGTACGCTACCTATCGGCGTGCGTATCCGGATGGGTTTGCAGCTCACAGTGAGCGTGGTACTCGTTGGTACGCGTGTCACGTTTTGGGTTTTGACTGCCGAGATCGACAATCCGGTGCGCGGACGTGATCCATCGATGACTTGTCGCCTATCGGTGCGCAAGGTGCATCGGTGCACGAGAGGGTCGCAGCAAAAGACGTGCGAGGCCGGAGGTCCGGTGCGCGGATCCAACTCATCGACGTTTCGCTATCTCTCGGCGTACGGCCTCAACCCGTGCGAGAGCGTCGCACGAGGAGGGTACGAAGTCGGAGGTCCGGAGCGCGGATCCGATTTATGGGTGTTTTGTTACCGCTTGGCGCGTGGAAAGTGGAGTAAGCGAGCTTGTTGCTCTCGCCTTATCCTCCTTAGCCCCCCGAGTTTCTTGGGTGCTCGTAGAGGAGGCTAGAAACTAAGATACCAAGTGTTTTGAAGTGAAATGTAATTTATTAAATTATCGAAATGGTTCAAAAATTACATCCCAGGCCTTTGGCCAAACTTGAAATTTAAAATTGACCTTGCTAGAATCGAAAGTTACATGAAAACAACAAAGCGTAAAAATGGACGAGTGAACATTTATTGATAATATTGCCGGAGATGCTCCGCATTCCACGGGTGCGTGAACACGAGTCCCTCCATGTTCTCGAGCTCGTACGTGCCATTGTGGATGACTCGGCGCACACGGTACGGGCCTTCCCAGGTGGGGCCTAGAACTCCCGCACCTTGCACTTTGGTGTTTTGGAACACCCTTCGAAGGACGAGGCTTCCGTCGGCGAACTTCCGCAGCTTGATCTTCGAGTTGTAGTACTTCTCGACCTTCCTCTTCTGCGCAGCAAGCCGGGTAAGTGCGTCCGCCCTCTTTTCGTCTACGAGGTCTAGCTCGAGCCTGATCGCGTCATCGTTGGCGGCTTCGTCGTACTCCTCGATGCGCAAGGTTGGCAACTTGATCTCGACGGGTACCACAGCCTCGACGCCGAACGCGAGAGCGAAAGGGGTTTCGCCGGTCGCGTTTCGGGCGGTGGTGCGGTATGCCCATAAGACCATGGGGAGTTCGTCAGCCCAAGCCCCCTTTCTTGCCTCCAGCTTCTTCTTCAGGTTCTCCTTGATCGTCTTATTCACCGCCTCGACCTGACCGTTGGCTTGGGGATGGCGGGGAGAGGAGAAAGTCTTGCTAATGCCAAGCTGTTCGCACATTTCTCGGAGGCGCGCGTTGTCGAATTGTTTTCCGTTGTCGGTTACAATTGACGCAGGGATTCCGAAGCGGCAGATGATGTTTCTCCAGATGAAGCTTGTCGTGTTCGCCTCGGTGATCTTTGCTAGCGGTTCAGCCTCTACCCACTTTGTGAAGTAATCGATAGCCACGATCGCGTGCTTGTATTGTCTCGGGGCCGTAGGTAGCTCGCCGATGAGGTCGATTCCCCACTTCGCGAAAGGTCGCGGCACGATAATCGGACACAAAGGGGCCGGTGCTTGACGCGGAATGTGGGCGAACCTTTGGCACTTGTCACACTTCTTGGCCCACTCGTGGGAGTCCTTTTTCAAGGTTGGCCAGAAATATCCAAGTCTTAGCAACTTCAATGACAAAGATTGCCCGGCGGCGTGGTTACCGCACACCCCCTCGTGCACCTCGTGGAGCGCTCTCCTCGCCTCCACCTCGGTCAGGCAACGGAGAAGGGGCATGGAGTAGCCTCTCTTGAACAAACTATCCTCCCTCATCGTGTACTTTGGGGCTAGGCTTCTCAGCTTTCTAGCCTCTTCTTTATCCTCGGGGACGACTCCTCGTTTAAGGAATTCCACGAGCGGGGTCATCCATGAGGGAGGCGGAGTCTCGTCAATGACTCCTACGTCGCCTCTCGAGACGTAGGGTCGGGTCAACACTTCGATTGGGACGCTGCCTTCGCCTTCCTCGTCTATCCCAGACGCGAGGCGAGCTAGGGCGTCGGCGTCAACGTTCGCCTCTCGAGGGACCTGGACGATCTCGAACCACGACAAGGCCTCCAAGTTCTTTTGGGCCTTGGACAAGTAGGCGATCATGTGTGGCTCCTTTGCGGCGTAGTCGCCCTTAACCTGATTCACGATCAATTGCGAGTCGCAATGGATGCGTAGGTTTTGGGCGCCCAACTTGTTCGCTAGCTCCAAGCCAACAATCAGAGCCTCGTACTCTGCCTCGTTGTTGGAAGCCTTGAACTCGAACCGCAGGGCGTACCTCAACTTTTCCCTATCGGGATTTGTGAGCACAACGCCGGCGCCAGCCCCCCAGGCGTTTGACGCGCCATCTACGTGTAGATCCCAGACCGGCCCTATCGGGCCGTTGGTTCTCTTCCTTGACGACTCGCTATGGTCGTCCTCCTTGTCTTCCGCGGTCTTACTCCCCTCGTCGCCCTCATTGGTTGGGGGCGCGCTTGTGAACTCGGCGATGAAGTCGGCGAGGGCCTGGCCCTTAATGGCGGTTCTCGGTTGGAACTCGACCCCGTATTCGCCCAGCTCTTGGGACCATATCGCCATTCGAGAGGAGGTCCCTTTTTGAAGGGCCTTCTCGATGGGATGCCCCGAGCGGACCACGATGGGGTGCGCCTGGAAGTAGGGCCGGAGCTTTCTCGCGCTCATGACGAGGGCGAGGGACAGTCTCTCGATCTCGGGGTATCGGGTTTCGGCGTCGAGGAGCGCCTTGCTAACGTAGTAGACTGGCCATTGCACTTTGTCTTCTTCGCGTATGAGGACCGCGCTCACGGCCCTATCGGAAACCGCGAGGTAGAGGTACAGGGTTTCGCCGTTCTTTGGCTTCGCGAGGAACGGGGGGGAGGTGAAATAGGCTTTCATATCGCGGAATGCTTCCTCGCACTCCTCCGTCCACACGAACCCGTCGGTCTTCTTCAGTGCCTTGAAGAATGGTTGGCACCTGTCAGTGGCTTTGGAAACAAATCGCGTCAGGGCGGCGATCCTTCCCGTCAAGCTTTGAACTTCTTTGACCTTTTGTGGCGACCTCATCTCTAAGATCGCCTTAATCTTCTCAGGATTGGCCTCGATCCCGCGGCGGCTCACCATGTAGCCCAGAAACTTTCCAGACTCGACCCCGAAAGCGCACTTGTTGGGGTTAAGCTTCATCTTGTAGCGCCGCAGGATCGTGAACATTTCCCTAAGGTCTCGAACGTGGTCGTGGGCTTTGAGGCTTTTGACAAGCATGTCATCCACGTAGACCTCCATAGTTTTGCCAATTTGATTGGCGAACATGCGGTTCACCAACCTTTGATACGTTGCTCCCGCGTTTTTGAGGCCAAAGGGCATGACCTTGTAACAGTAAAGTCTGCGGTTCGTAACAAAGGTGGTTTTAATTTGATCCGGCTCGTGCATGCGGATCTGGTTGTAGCCTGAATAGGCGTCCATGAAGCTTAGCAGTTCGTGGCCCGCAGTGGCGTCCACGAGCTGCTCGATCCTCGGGAGAGGGAAGCTGTCTTTCGGGCAGGCTTTGTTGAGATCTTTGTAGTCGATACAGATCCGCCACTTCCCGTTTGGCTTCTTGACCATTACCACATTGGACACCCATTTGGGGTGCTCCGCCTCCCTGATGAAGTCGGCGGCGAGAAGTTTGTCAACTTCTTCACCAATGGCTTGGTACCTTTCCCCACTGAACGCCCGTCGCGGTTGAACGCGCTCGGCCACTCTCTTGTCGTCGTTAAGACGATGAACCATGATCTCGGGGTCGATTCCCGGCATGTCGGCGTGTGTCCACGCAAAGACATCTTTGTGCTCTCGGAGGAAGGCGGCGAGCTCGATTCGGGTCTCAGACGGGAGTTGGGCGCCTACCTTGACTACTTGGTCAGGTTTGGCGTCGTCCAACACGACGGGAACGAGGTCGTCCGGTGTATCCACCTTCCGACGCTCGACTTCGTCCATTTGGTCTAGTTCTCCGAAGGTGCCTCCTTCCTCTAACTTGCACGGGAATTTGTCTCCGAGTTGGAAGACGGTGCTCACCACCTTCGCTTTCCCTTTTTCGTCCACGCCCTGGATGTAGCACATCCTCGCCATGGATTGGTCTCCCAACATCATGGCGATCCCTTTATCGGTCGGGAACTTCATCATCAGGTGGTACGTGGATGTTATGGCCTTCAACCGATTGAGAGTCGGGCGGCCGACGATGATGTTGTAAGCCGAGGGCTGGTCCACCACCAGGAACGATACGATGTGGGTAACCTCGAGCCCCCCCGGCGTACCGAAGGTAACCGGGAGGTCGATAGTTCCCTCCGTCATAACCCTCTCCCCAGAGAAGCCGAAGAGCGGGGTCGAGATCGGGGTCGGTCTTACCCCGGATAGCTTCATCCTGTCCAACGCCGATTTGAAGATTATGTCGGCGGAGCTCCCATTGTCGATCAGGATTCTCCGGACGAGGTTGTTGGCGACCGGGGCGGAGACGACTATCGCGTCGTTGTGTGGATGGAGAACTCGCGTTGCTTCTTGTCCGGTGAAGAACATGGACTCGAAGGGGGCCGGAGGAGGGACCTCGTACGTATGGTTGATGTAGTGCGCAACTTTCCCTTGGGAAACTTCGCGCACGTACTTCTTCCTTTGCGTAGCCGAGTCCCCGAACTCCGGGCCACCCAAGATTGCACCCACGACGTGAAGTTGCGAGCTCTCCGGCTCTTCGTTTGTCGCGCGGTCCGTGACAGTCACCGTCGCCGGACCTTTCTTCCCTTGCCGCGGGCGACCTCCGTGCGCCGCGGCCGTCCCGATAGTTCTCAGGACATACTCTTTCAGCTTCCCATCTTGAATCAGGGCCTCAATCTGACGCTTAAGTTGATAGCATTCGGATGTCAGGTGCCCGTGATCTTGATGGTAATCACAGTACTTGCTTTGATCCCTCTTGGCGGGATCCTTCGTGAGCGGGGTCGGGCTCCCCAACTTGTCACGGTGCAGAGCTAGGATTTGCTCCGGCGGAGTGTTCAGAGGAGTGAATGGCGAGAACCTCCGGAAGCTGTCGACATGCGATGGCTTCGGCCCGGGGAGGGAACGGCCGTTAGGGGCCTGGCTTCCCTTATTCCTCCTCTTTCGGGGGTCGGGACGATCTTCATCTCGATCGTCGCGGCGGCGACTCCCCTGTCCTCCTGCCTTTCGGCCATCTCGGCCATCGAGATAGTCCTCGACTCCCATGTATGTGCGGGCTCTTGTCATCAGCTCCGCCATGTCACGCGGGACTTGGCCAACAATAGACTTGAGGAAGTCGCTCGTGCGCACTCCCTCGGTGATCACCGTGATGGCGTCCATGTCGTCGAACCCTTCGACCTTGTGAGACTCCTCGGTGAAGCGAGCGAGGTATTGTCTCAGCGTCTCGTCTCTTCCTTGTCGGATAGAGAGGAGGTGGGTCTTCGGCTTCTTTTGCTCCACGAGGGTGGCGAATCGGGCGAGGAAAGCCTCTCGCAAGGCCCGGAAAGACGGGATGCTTCCCGGCCTCAAGCTTCAGAACCACTCAAACCCCGAGCTTGTGAGGGTCAGGCTGAAGGCTTGGCAGAGGGTGGCGTCCGCCTGCCCCTGCATAGTCATCCACGTCTCATAGTGTTGGACGTGGAAGTGGGGGTCCGTACGTCCATCGTAGGGAGGAATGGACGGTAACTTGAAGTTCCCCACGCATGGTTGCGCGAGGATTTGCGCGGCGAAGGGAGAGTATGATTCCTCGATCCCTCCGTACGGCCTTTGCCTCCCCGACTCCCTCATTTCGATGATTTGATTCTGGAGGCTTTGAATCATCGTGACCATGTCGAGCCCGTTAGCGGGGCCGATCGTCGGGGCCACGGGAGTCACCGGTTGGCGTTCGTTGGACGCTTGGTCCACGACATTGGCCTGTGGTCGGCCGAGAGTTGCGGCGGGGAGCGCGTCCCTTCGAGAGTTTAGCCTTTGGCGGAGATCCTCCCCTCGGGAGTTTCTCTGCGCCGTCAAGCGCTCTCTAAGGTCCGCACTCGGTGCGGGGCGAGGTGAGGTCGCCCTTGGTCGGGCCGTCCGGCGGGCGCTTCGGCTGTCGGCCCCATCATCTACCAGAGTCGCTCTCTCTTCGGCGAGGGGCCGTGTCCGGCCACCTCTTGAAACCGAGGGGGCGAGTCCCCGGGAATGTGACCGTGCCTGCTGCCGCACTATGTGCGACGGTCCGGCCAAAGCGTCGTTGGGCCTCTCGGGCCGCGAAGGGGCGAGGCTAGGCGTTGCCTCGTTGGTCCTCGACTCCCCCACATATTCGGAGTCGGAGTAGTCTTTGGCGGACCTATCCTCAACGTCATAGCCGAGGAGGTCGGCTATGAGCGAACCATCGACGCCGGGGCGGTCAAGGAGCTCCGCAAGCCGCCGGGCCGTGTCCTCTCGGAGCGCGGCCTCGGGGTCAACCATCGGGTCTTGGGGCTGGCTCTCGCTATCGCGAGGTTGCCCTTCAAGACGATGTGCGAGGTGCCGAAGACCGTACCTCGAGCCAGTCGCTCGGGTACCCGCGGAGGTAGTGGGAATGTGACTCATCTCTCGAGAGTCGTGAGAACAAAGGGAGAAAACTGGTAGAGGGAATGCGTCGTCAAGGTCGAGAGATCCCCTCCTTCTAGCGCCAAAATGTTGTCGCAGTTTTTCGGACAACGATTTAGGAACCGGAGATGGTTAGACCCAAGGCCGGACCAAGTGGTCTCACTCCGGCTCGAGCGTGTCGGACTTGATATCTCAAGTCGTCCCTTAGCTGCCTGTAATGTCTATCTCGTCGAAGCACCTGAAACACAAGCGAAGAGGTGTGAACTACAAAGGGGAAACAGAGGGGTTGCCTCTGTTTACCTCTCCGACGCTCAACATTAGTAGGATTGAGGTGGTTGATAGAGGGTTTAGTGTTTAGGGGTCGAGAGTTGAGAGAAACGAGCGAGTTATGAGTTCGGCAGCGTTTCAGTACTCAAATTCGGATTACCTGGATTAGAGAATGGACTCCTCTATTTATAGGCGACCAAGAGACGTGTTGAGGGTCCCTTGGCCGAGTGAGGCTGAGTCGGCCGTCGGCCGAGTGAGGTTGGGCCGGCCGATGGCCGAGTGAGATGATGGTCGCCGAGGGAGATTCACTCGGCCAATGGCCGAGTGAAGGAATGGGCGCCGGGTGAGCTTGACTCGGCCATCGGCCGAGTGATGGCCGAGCGAAGAGTCTGGGCCGAGAGAAGACTCACTCGGCTGTTGGCCGAGTGAGCTGTTGGGCCGGCAGGGGTCTTCATTCGGCCTTCGGCCGAGCGAGCGTGCTGGGCCGCCCGGGGCCTCACCCGGCCATCGGCCGAGCGAGCATGGTGGGCCGGCTGGAGACTTCATTCGGCCCTTGGCCGGGCGAACACGCTGGGACGTCTGAGGCTTCATTCGGCCATGGGCCGAGTGAGTATGGTGGGCCTCGTCCGGCCATTGGCCGAGTGAACATATGGAGAAGTTCACTCGGCCATTGGCCGAGTGATGGGCTTGGACCGAGAGAAGGCTCACTCGGCCATTGGCCGAGTGAGTTGATGGGCCGGCCGAGTGTGGGCTGGGAGTAGGGTTTCCCTCGGCCAATGGCCGAGTGAGCCTGCTCGGCCGCCCGAAATGTCGATCGAGCCGTCGGACCTCGTCGGGCCGATAACATATGCCATGAACGTGGGAATGGGTGAGTAAGTAACATCATGAGAAAGTTTATGAGTTGGTGAGATTGAGTCGCTAGGTTGACGTTTTTAGCCACATTTTGACCATATCCTACCGTTGACCCTAGCCTAACATTACAAGCCGACAAAGCCCTATTGATTTCCTTGGTAAGTGTCTTGCATTGGTGGAGAGTGAGCGGCGAAAAGCATTATGGTGTTCGAATTTCATTCATCTCATTATTATTTGAGCATTCTACATTAGAAGATGTGAACGAACATATTGAGTTGACCTCTCTTTCTTTCGGGACATATTTCACACACGGAGGATTTTGATCGAGAATGTGTTGCAAAAGGCCATTTAGTCAATCTAATTATTTTTGGTTTCATATGATGATTGACTTGGATTCGGAAATTTTTGTAGGTTGCGGCATATGACTAACACTTGATATTGTTGCTAACTTTGTAATCACCATTCGTTTTTAGTGTAACTTCTTTGGTGTGTTTATTTTACTGTTTAGTCTTTTGTGTTGCTTGAGGACAAGCAACGGTTTAAGTTTGGGGGGATTTGATAGGTGCGTTAATCACGCGTAAAACTCCTATTTCCCGAACCAAAAACCGACGAGTCCTCAAGTAATTTAATGGTTTTTAGTAGGTTTTTGAGTAATTTCAGGTTTAGATGAGCAATAGAGCGTCTACAATCAATTTCGTGGAAAAAGGACGGGATTTGGAGATAAAACGGTCGAAATAGAGTCAAAAAGCGCAAGCAAAAAATTGGCGAACTCGCGCGCCGCGCACCCACACCCGCGCGCCGCGCGATGGCAAAATTCGAAGACCGCGCGCCGCGCATACCGGGAAACGTAAACATGAAAATCACAGAGTCTTACGCGCGCTCCGCGCATAGCTGAAATTTGGAGCCGCGCGCCGCGCAAGGAGGACCGCGCGCCGCGCCCTTCTTCGGGTTTTGACGGACTTACTTTCCGTTTTTGATGTTTTTGAGCGAATCAACCCATTCCAAAGGCCCAATATGCTCCGAAAATCTCCCCTTGACCTATATATGTAACTCTAAGCTCT